>NC_136517.1:79667755-79705255 GCF_053919585.1 Euprymna scolopes
ATAGTAATAATAATAGTAATAATAATAGTAATAATAATAATAATTGTAATAATAATAATTGTAATAATAATAATAATAATTGTAATAATAATAATAATTGTAATAATAATAATAATGATAATAATAATAATTGTAATAATAATAGTAATAATAATTGTAATAATAGTAGTAATAATGATAATAATTGTAATAGTTGTAGTAATAATAATAATAATAATAATAATAATAATAATAATAATAATAATAATAATAATAACTAGCAGGACCCGTGGAAATTCCACTGTAGTTAAAATCTTTTAAAACACATCAGTAAGAAATTCCTTATAAAAATGAACGTATGGAAGCAAGTAGAACAAACAAAGAACTTTAGTTTAAACTTTTATTGAAGGTCAATGCGATCGTAACTGATGCTGTTGATATTGTCAGTAAGTGCTGGTGATGATTGAGGCGGTGACAGGGACGTCGATCAGCTGCTTGGAGTGAGAATAGTGGTCAGTCAGCAGGTTCTTGGGAGTCAGATTGTGAATTTAAAAAACTGTGTTACATTGCTGACATCGATTTTGTGCAAGTTCTGATGACCCCAAGCTATTTAATATTTCAGGACGTTTTGGATTACATGTGTGAGTAATGAATAGGTCACAGAAAACTGCCATTGCATCTTGATAAAGCTGTCGTAGATTCCTAGGACTTCCTGTAAATGTAGATGGTAGAATAACTGGTACACCAGAATCGCCATCTTCATTCCTTGCTAAATGATCCATTAAGCCGGAATATTGAGCAGCTCTTAGTTGACTTTGATAGCTTTTAATGAAGTTAAATAAGCAACCGTCAACTTTTACATATGCAATAGACTTTTCTATTCATTTTGAATTTTATTCAATGAAGATTTGGAAATTCACAAATATTTTTTAAGTCGAATTATTGATATAGATTTCAATTAATGCATCACAACTTCCTGATAATATAAATAGAACACTTTGAATTTTCTGTACAAAAGTTTTTTTCCATAAAAACATTGTAATCTGTTATAATATTCAGATTCTTGTGTATTACATGCATAGAAAATGAAGTGTTTCTGTAAATCTTACGAAGTACAGTTAAATTTTGATTTTTCGATAATCAAAATGATGTGAGGTAGGTTATACCTATCAAATTTATTGTCAATTTTATATAGTTAAGTAAGCTGGCTAATTGGCTATAAAGTAAGTTATTCCGAACTTTGATCTAACTTTTTAATTAAAAAAAAAAGCTTAAAATTTTCTTGTATCTTTTTTTTATATTAAGAAAAATGTAAGCATCATGCTGAAATAATAAAATGCCATTCTTAATAAGGGGAGAGGGTTTGACTATTCTAAACCTTCACCTAAATAACGATTTAACGAAAAAAAATGTTTAAAATGTTCTTGTATTTTTTTTATAATTTTTGTTAAATAAGAAAAATCAATAAACTTTGATAGCACTATTGTAAAAATTATGCTGAAAGCCATTCTTAATATGAGGAGTGGGGTTACTTATTCTGAAACTTCACCTAACAATGTAAAAAAAAATAAGGGAAAATATATGTATGAACAATAAATATTTCTTCAGTTAAATAAAATATACTGTAAATCTTTAAATAAGGAATAAATATGTATTTAAACCATAATTATTGAAACAAAGTATTTTACTGCATAAAAAAAAACGGTTATGGGGAGAAGGGTTAACTATTTTGAACCTTCACCTAAATAGCGATTTAATGAAAAAAAATGTAATGGTCTTGTATCTTTTTTTTTATAATTTGTTTTAAAATAAGAAAAAAAAACAAAAAAAACGGTAAATATCCAGATACGCTACTACAGAACACCGACCACTCTAATTTGTTTTTTTATAGGTAATTGAGGTCGCTGACAACGAATCTGATAGTCAAACTTAGGGCAAATTTACCGTTTGCATAGTATTTACTCCTGAATCCACGAACTACTTTCCACCATTTTGCAGCTTCCGTTTATGCTACGCGCATGCACGTTGTAGCATAAATGACGGCTTCACCAAGCAAACTATGTTGGGGTAGGGGATTTTTTTTTTCCAGGACATAGAATTTTCTAATTTTCAAAAATACATTATAGCACTTTTTGGGTGGAAAATTTAAAATTAGCTGAAAAAGAAATAAAACCAGAAAAGGAAAGCACTCCAAGTTGGAGTGAGGGGGGGGGGGTAATTTATCTGTTGTTTTTTTTTTACCTGGAACATAGAATTTTCAAATTTTCCGTAAGTAACGCACCGACATTTACCAATTAGAACACCATTTAACATTTTCCGAAGATTTTACTGTGTACATTGGGGGCGCGAGCGGGGGGGGGCGGATGCCCCAACATCACATCCGCCCCCCCCCCGCTCGCGCCCTCAATGTACACAGTAAAATCTTCGGAAAATGTTAAATGGTGTTCTAATTGGTAAATGTCGGTGCGTTACTTACGGAAAAACGTTTAACTAAACTGCAAAAGCACCTATTAAGCCACATAAGTTCTATAATTGAATCCCCCCCCGCAAAAAAAGAATGAAAAACATAAAGATGTTCGGTGCTTATGTTTTTGTAAACCACATTAAAAACTACGCGAGACAAAAAAAAAAAAGTCCCCCAATTTGTTGTACTTTTCTTTAACTGTAAGTCATTAAAAAAATGTCAGTCCGTAATTTTTTGATTGGTACGCCATGTGAGAAGGCAGTTTGCTAGGTGAAGCAAGCCGTCGTTCATGCTGCAGCGCACGCGCGTAGCGTAAACGGAAGCTGCAAAATGGTGGAAATTATTCGTGGGTTCGGGGGTTAATACCATGCAAACGGTAAATTTGCCCCAAGTTTGACTATCAGATTCGTTGTCAGCGACCTCAATTACCTACAAAAAAAAAACAAATTAGAGTGGCCGGTGTTCTGTAGTAGCGTATCTGGATATTTACCGAAACTTCACCTAACAATGTAATAAAAATAATGGAAAAATTCTTCAGTTAAATAAAATATACTGAAAATCTTTAAATAGGAAATAAATATTTCTTTAAATAAATTAAATCGTAAGTAATGAAACACTGTTTTATTTCATATTAAAATTTTTTTTTATAGTATTTAAATATGTATGCCCTGTCGGTGGGCATTAGAAGATGAATGCCTGTAAAAGAAGCAAAATAAAACGAACAAAACACAAGTAATAACTATGTAAACAACGTGAAGCTGTATAAATGTTACAAAATTACTCGATTCGGCATTAGATAACACGAAAAAGGATTGATATGCCGTAAAACAAAAACAAAACAGAACAAGACGTAAAATATGTTTTGACTCTGTATTTGCGAATGGTGACTTTGGTGATTCATTTAATAAAGTCATTCTTGACTTTTGTAACATGTATTTCTAAACATATTTTTTGTTGTGTAAGGCTCACTCAAAAGTAAATAAAAAAAACATAAAGTGGCACAGTAAAAAAAAAGTACTCGTAGCGTTAAATGTAAAAAATATATTTATTACTGAATAAAATAGAATAAGCGTTCTTACAATAATAAACAGAAGACATCGTTAAAAATGTAAGTAAAATACTATACTATTTAAACTGGAACGATACCTTCTATGCATAACTGTCTTTAAAATAATCCGGAACCATAAATAGACAGTTATTATTATTATTATTATTATTATTATTATTATTATTATTATTATTATTATTATTATTATTATTATTATTATTTTGTTCGGGAACTTTTGGGAAATAAAAGGGTTAATGATTTTTAACTGATAAAGATTGAACAATAAAGGGAGATAATTCACATTAATTAATGTTTGCGAATATGATGACGCGTTTCATTAATTAATGTTTGCGATGATGATGACGTGACACCGTACGGACAAGCAAATTAATATATAGATCATAATTGTAATAATAATAATAATAATAATAATAATAATAATAATAATAATAATAATAATAATAATAATTAGCGGAACCTATGGAAATTCAGCAGCGGCATCTTTCATATGTAATATATTACTGTTTGGGCATTCTGTTGACGTTCAACGTGAATGGAGACGCCTATCATATCCAGAAGACCAAGAAGGTATATTTTAGTTTTACCTACAGCCCAAAAGCGACATCATTTTTTTTTTTAATTTAATTTTAATTTTTTTTTTACATAGCGTCTTATTTATTTAAAAGGACTATAGAAGATGAAAACATACTATGAACATTACATTACCGTCTCTATATACTAATTTACAATTTATAAAAAAGTTATAAAATATACTAAATGCGTTCTTTTGCCATTGTGCAGAACGCGATTACTCATTTAATTTAGATCATGCGAAAATTATTAAATACGTGATGGATAGAGCTAAAAGAAGACTTTTAGAATAAGCACTAATATTAAATACTAATACTATTACGCAAAGAAAAGGCTTCTATCATTTAACCCCTAGCATAGGGAAAATAATAATCAAAGAACAAAATATCAAAACAGATCCTGGCTAACCGTTTTTCCTTAAATATTTCAACAAAATGAATAAGTTTAGAGAGAGAGAGAGAGAGAGAGAGAGAGAGAGAGAGAGAGAGAGAGAGAGAGGGAGAGAGAGAAAGAGAGGGAGACAAAAGTGTACATATTTATTTAACGCCTTTTTTTAAAGTGTATATATAAACATTGAACAACTCAACCTTCCCATACATTCAAAAACTGTTCTCTTTTTCGTATGATCTATGACTTTTTCTTTGCATTTTTACTTCAATATCCTGAAGATGTCCTCTGAAATAGGGACGAAACGTTGATTTATTTTTATTATTTTCATTCGGTTTTTCTATTTTTCTCAAAACATATATATATATATATATATATATATATATATATATATATATATATATATATAGATAGATAGATAGATAGATAGATAGATAGATAGATAGATTATGAGGAGGAGGATGATGAGGATGATGATGATGATGATGATGCCGAAAAACTTTTTAAAAAGAATGTGAGAGATTGGAATCAGGGGTGAAATACAACGGATAACAATAATGGAAACTCCAGGAATATTAAGGAAAACCCTTGAATGCGGAAACTAAGACCACACATGAACTACAGACACAAACTGAATATACAGAAACAGTTTCATTTGTAAAACGCAAAAGAACTTCATATGGAATCATGAAAACTGAGGTGGTATAATTGTAAAGTACCCTCATGTACCCCTGCGTTCCAGCACTCCCCCTTTTTGTGTGCGTATGTAACCATAAACCGGCACCACACCAAATAAGTGAGGGGGGGAAGTAGGATGAAAAGACTGAAGAGAGAAAGCACTAACCAGACTTCGGCTTGACGATTAAAAAGAGGACTGGGACCTTGTGAAGGCTTATTGCGCCTAAATTCCAGTGAAGGCCAACAAGAAATCAATGATATGCAGCTGTTACGATAACGCAAATTCTTTTTCAAAGGTTATTGAAAGAGGTGGAGAGTACTGGTAATGTGGGGAGACTTGTTGTCACTCAGACTCCAGAGAACACCACAAGTTGTTCTTAAAGAGAAATCTTTGATGATGCCCTGTGTGATTACTCCCAGTGAGTAAATAATAGTTCAGTTTACTCGACAAAAATGAAACAAAATTGCTTTTGTTGCCATTTAAGGAAATGGGGAGCAGTCGGTGAATTACTGCGTGTTGATGCATTTATTAACACGCGTAGAAGTTGGAAATGACTTATATACCATACATTACGACCATGTAATCCTTACAGCCATCTACCTTGAAAATGCTGCTGTGAAACCTGACATAGTTATATGGAATAAATCAGAGAGAGTTGCAACCTTGATTGAAGTGAGTGTTCCTAATGATGGCGGCCTGAACAGAGCTGAAAGAGAGAAACAGACCAAATACCAAGGAGGTGACTCCTTTGGGAAAAAAAAACTTTCTTTCACCATTCTTGCTTTTCTGCATTGCCACCACCTTTCATAAATATCGTCATGAGTTATCGCTGTTTTAACTTTCAATAAGGAAAATGTTGGAATATTTTTTCGTTTAATTGTATGATATGAAAAGAAACTGGAATCTTAAGGAGATATCAATCATACCAGTTATCATAGGTGCCACAGGGCTTATGAAGAAGAACCTGAAGTCCTACCTAACTAATATTCCTGGTGAACCAAGTGCAAAAGAGATCCAGACAATTGCACTTAAGGGAACAGCGAGGATACTAAAAAGAGCTCTCGGTTGGTTTCAATAAAAAGCGGGGCAATGTTGGCAGCTGGTTTGGCTGCCCCATACCCAGCATTACAATCTTCAAAGGAAGAAAAATGAAAAAAAAAAAAAAAAAGGTTAACGGATCCTGATTGAGAAATTTGACCCCACTTGTTTCAGTTCATTCGAAATCGCCGGTGAAATAGTTTCTGTTCGTGTCCACGTAGATATCTTTATGATGCAGTAGTGTACGAGATAATAATCGTTGAGATGATGTCACCTCGAAATCCTCAGTCCTATATAATAGATTTACTTAAGATTCGTGATCCAAGTATAGGGTTCAATCGTTTTTTTTTTTTTTATACTTTACTGAGCCCTATTCTATGATTCTCCGTTGCCAAACTTTCACGAAAAACACTCGTCTATCTGAAACCACTATCACTATCGTTTACATTCTTTTTCTGTGCCTAAAACGTGGATTCCATAAACAAAACTTCCTTCTCTGAACTGCCCGCCCGTGAAACTCTGTTCTGTTTGCCTGCTTTCAGCTGACTACACTATGGCCGTCTTCAAGTCCAAAGTAAACAAATTCTTGATGAGCCATTCCCTTAAGTAATCCAATTCACCAAATTTCTACTACTAACGATTACATTGCTATTGTCCTAATGACTACCGTACAGTCATTAACCATTATCCTCGAATGGCCTCCGGGCCTTGATAAGAGGTGACTCCTTTGTGAAAAAAAAACTTTCTTTCACCATTCTTGCTTTTCTGCATTGTCACCAACTTTCATAAATACCGTCTTGAGTTATCGCTGTTTTAACTTTCAATAAGGAAAATGTTGGAATATTTTTTCGTTTAATTTTCCCAAAAAGGATTAGGTGCAGAATTAGTTTATGGTAAGCTTAGGGTCGGTCTAGGGTTAATTAAGGGTTAGGTTTGGGTTAATTTACGCTTGGGTAAAAATTAGAAAAATTGTACCTATTTTCCAATGCCAAAAACGATTCTTTTAATGGCTTTTGCTTGTTTGTTTTTACTCTTAATTTACTATTGTTTGTATTTATAATAAAATGATAAATAGTTATTACTTTTGAACTACCAGTCAAACTAAAGCCTATAGATCAATACATATAAGCGTACTTTCCGTTTGTGAATATATATCCATATATTACATTATGGGAATCTGATAACAATTAAAATACAACCCTTATAGCTTTCTCAGTTGATTAACTGTGTCTAACTGTGTCAGATATATACTCGAGCGTCAAAACGTTGATAAGAATATTCTGTTGTCATAGCCCTAATTATTACATATTATAGGAATAATTTGGCTGGTGGACTAATTCGCAAAGAAAAATTTAAAAAACAATAATAATGATAATGTCGTTCATAAAATTTCGTCAATGTGTGTGTGTGTGTTTTTTATTTTTTCAATATCATGCCATCTGATATGAAAGCTTGAGGATTAATGCCTTGAAAAGTCACTTCTGATTCGTGTTTAGTTTTAAAAATATGCCAACAAAGAAATAATTTGCGGCTCTTTTAAATGGTACATCTTCTTTTATCGTACATTAAATTCATTAACAAGAAAAAAATAAAATAAAATCATAAGGTATACCTGGCTTGAACAGTGAATCATTTAGAGATTTAAAAAAATAAAAGATCGAAATCGGTATTTGTATCGGAATCGGGAATATAGAACACATTCAAAATCGTCCCGTCACTATTGAATAGCGAAAGTTTATGACCGTTTTGAAAGCACAACATGTGCTTGTTATTAAATGTACGAGATTTGCGCGCTACCAGCTAACCCTTTTATATTAATTCCGTTTTACGATTGCTCTTGCAGATAAGCTTAGAGATTAAAAATAAATATACATACATATATAAACATGAAAACATTAGAAAACAATTATTTAATCATACGAGAGAAGTGTATATATTTTTCTGCGGTTGCGGGAGGCGGCTAGTACGCAGAATTTAATGTCTATGAGCAGCACAACACGTGTTTAATATTGAGCAATCTAAAGTGTATTTAACAGATTTTAGATCTCTTTACAGTCGAATGACTTTTCGTGCGCACATGTAATTTGGATTAACGCTATCACGGTATATGATTTTCGTATTCTTTGACAATTTCATATGCATAGTAAATTATTAACGTATGTTATAATCGATGGCTCCGTTTGGTCTCGAGATGCAATCACTATTCCCTGTAAGGGTAGCTGCACTAGGAGTGTCAGAAGTCGCCATTAAAAAAGAGTGATTAAATAGACTCCCTATCTTTCAAAGCTTATAACAATATGAATAATGTAATTTAAACCCTAATTTCTTTTCAATAAAAGGAACAAAGCCAACCCTTAAAATAATAAAAAGTTTTATCGAAAAATATACAATATTTTTTTTAAATCGGCTTTCCTTAAGTAAGATTTCACGAAATTGAACGAATTTTAACTCAATCTAAAAATAATAAATATATATAAATTCAAAAAAATCACTTACCTATATAAAATACTAATCAATGTATGCTTCCATTCTTCATTTATGAGAATTTGTCCATATTTGTATTTATATTCCAGGTATTTTTTAAATCAAATAATTTTTTTAAACAACTATTTGAAAAGACCGCCATTACGTAAGTATTGTTACAGTGTTAGCGAAGCGCCGAAGTGATGTTTCGTCCTGTTTTGAAAAACGGATGGTTAGAAGCACGTAAACGCAACACATACACGTTAGTTGTCTAGCTTTTGCGTGAAGAAATATGTGTCACCATAACTAAGAAATAATCACATTTTACTTATCAGTTTTTGCATTAAAAAACACTCGAGGATTTTTTTCTTTTCTCAAAGAAATACGTGAGTTTTTGATTCAATATATTTTATTTCTTCTTTATAGAGTGATTTTTTTTTAATATCTAAAAAAATAAAAACATTGAATGAAATAGAAAAAATTATCGCAATTCTACGAAATGTTCTGGGCAATATAACAAGATTATAAGGTTTCACTTAAAAACAAAAAATCAACGTGTTTTTTAAGACAAAAGGTTTTAAACTTTGGACTTTACAGATAAATTTGCAAATAAATAACTGTTCTTTTTTGTTTTAAATTAGCTTATTTTATTTATTTGTCTGTTATCTTCAATTTGTGATATATAAATTCGAGGTGAGAAAATTAATTATTTTCATTTGAATAGACATTTACAAAATGGGGGGGTCGAATTTAAAACAAAACGCTTGTCTCTTGTTTATATTCTATTTATTGAAAAGAGCATAAAATTTCACATTGAACCTGAAAATTTCACATTGAACCTGAAAATTTCACATTGAACCTGAAAATATCGTAAAAATTGAACCGTTAGAAAAATTTGGATAGATTTTTAAAGTTTAAAAATTGAAAAAAAAATTAACTCATAAAATTCAATTGATTTCATTACGTAAAAAAAATGGCTGCATGAACGCGCGCAGGCACCTTGTAAACACTATTTTTTTTAAATAAAAAAATAATATTTTTATTATTTTTGAAACAACTTTAATAGTTTATTTTGGAAGTATATTCCATAAAGAAAATAAATAACCCATTTTAAAAAGAGAAATTACGAGTTTTTTTTTTTTTAATATTTTCTTCGCAGTTTTGTGTTAGGCTTGTCAAAAATTCAAAAACAAAATTCTGGTACATATATAGCTGCACGTGTAATTGTGAGACAAGTGTTGCGCAATCCTAACCATACCGCTTGGGTCCACTGGCAAGAAGAAGTCCAGAACAACTGGAAACGATGCCGAGATTATCGGAAAACACAAACAGCACCTGAAATTCCTAACTCGTCACCTATTTTAGTGCTGACTCGGTTCAACATTTAACTTCTGTGATCAAAAGGGAACCGGTACATCAATGTGATTATGCTTTCATGCCAAGATCAATGTGTAGTATCTGGTCTGATGTTGCACTACAATTTTTTGGTCTCGGTTATTGGAGAGGAAATTCTTCATGACTGATACATTTTTTTAAAATATTTTTGTTACTATCCAATTGTATTGTGTATGTCAGTGAGATTCCTCGAGATCCTTTCGCATACTGCCCAGATTGCAAACGCACATCCTATTCATCTTCATCTTTTTTTTTTTTGATCGAGTTAAAGAAAATGACCACCTTGCTATCGTCTCGGCTGTTTGGTTATCTTTTTCGTATAAATAAAGCCAAACCATTCGAACTGTAAGGGAGTAAAATAACAATCCAGAGATTCTGCAATCTGAATAAATGAATAATGTTTTGGAAAGAGTACAAATATGCGGTGTTGAAAATGAGCAACATTTAAAAGACAATATTTTTTTTATGAATAAAGTTTATTTGAATTTTGCATTTTATATTTTGCTTCAACAAATCTCCCAATATTTTAGCTAGATTGTGTTAAAATTACGGAAAGACATCATGAAAAATAAAAGAATATATATATATATATATATATATATATACATATATATATATATATATATAACTACTTCATTTACTCACATAAAATTAATATACGAAAGTATAAATGTATGCGTAAACTTTAAGTATTTACTTCAAAAGTGCTCAATACGTAGTTAGTGCTAGTTAGTAAGTTATAAAATATATATGGCGATTAAGCTACACTGAATATTCCGCATTTCATCCACTCTAGGATTCTTCAGGCTTAATTTATAAAATATATATGGCGATTAAGCTACACTGAATATTCAGCGTTTCATTCACTCTAGGACTCTTCAGGCTTATGCGCTTTAATAAGCCTGAAGAGTCCTAGAGTGAATGAAACGCGGAATATTCAGTGTAGCTTAATCACCATATGTATTTTATAACTTAATATATATATATATATATATATATATATATATATATATATATATATATATATATATATATATATATATATATATATATATATAATCGGCTGTTTCATTTGTAATCTTTCTTTACAGGGATTTTATAGGCTTCTAAAGCCTTTATTGAATTCGTAACGCGGAAATTACAGGAGAGATGACGGGCGATTTGGAAATAAAGCAGAGCGTCTCCTCGTTGATATTCGCCGACAGGAAACGTCTGCGCCTGACACCCCCAACACCTATCCACATCCATCCGGCACCGTTTCCAGCGTCTAAATGGGCGGGGTGCTTTTGCTCACTTTTTCTCTCCACGCAGACGCTACCTCCACCTCTCCATCTATGTAGGTTTCATCACTTTCAGCTCAACTATCTCATCTCCCAAATTCGATTGGCTAAAGTTACGCACAAAGGTTCATACGACTGGCATCACAGTCTCTAAAGAGTTTTAGTATGTACAGGAATAAAGTTTGAATCAAATGTGCTCCATAAAATTTCCACTGGTAAAATTTGGAAGACTCGTCTACGGAAAAGTCGTCCATAGAAAACTAGTCCATGGAAAACTCGTCCATGGAAAACACGTCAATGGAAACTCAGCCATTTTTGCTAGCTAGGAAAACTTGCCCATCTTCTATAACATAAATCGCACCTGTCAGTTTGTTTAAATGCATGTATGTATGTATGTATGTATGTATGTATGTACGTATATATGTAGGTATTTATGTATGTATGTATGTATGTCCGCCTAAAACTTTCGAAAGAGGCGACAGATTTTTACGACATCGATATCATTTTGAAACTCGATGTCTCGGACAACAAATATAAAAAATTGGTGAAAAACATTAATTCATTCACCCTCAACTGGGCAGTTTTCTACAAGGAGGGGTCGATTTTTTTCGAGCCATTTTTGCAAGTCATCACATTAGTTGGATGGACTATGCCTAATTTTAACGTACCGAACTTCCAGTCGCGTCATGGAGTAGCGGTAGGACGTCAGATTTTCTTTCACTTTCTTTTTTTCGCCTTCGCATGACGGGTTCGAGTCTGCCTACCTCCTACCACTTTTTCTTTTTTTTATTTATTTTATTTATTTATTTATTTTTTTGCTCAACATAGACCTTCAAACACCCGGGCAACGCCGGGCACCCAGGCTAGTTACTGAATAAATATCGATTGAAGAAACATTTCATGACTGTACTCGGCGGTGATATTGTTTTTCAAAGAGACTACACCTCCATAATATTTTTTTTAATATATTTTTTTACTTGTTTTATTGTTGTTTAAAAAAAGATAAAATTGATTTTTCTAAGTGTTCGGTTCCGACCCAGCTGGCTAAGATTTTAGTGTTTTAACTTATTTTTAAGTGTCTATTAAGTAAAAAAAAAAAAAAAAAAAAAAAACAAATAGTGTCGAGTGTTTTAGAATTAAAAAAAAATGTCCGACATAACAGGGTCACACCTAGGGAGTCTCGATAATCGCTCAAAAATAGAAAATTAAAGAAAATACTGAGGTACATATAGTTTTAAAAAGAGCCCCTCCCCTCCAAAACAAATAAATTTCCACCAGTAAAAATGACACAAATAAATAAATAAGAAAAAAAAACATGTCACAAACCGAGGTGAATTCTCTAACGGAAATGTTGGATAAAAATCGTTCTTTTCTGTTACAGCAGCGGCAGCACTCGCGTCTCCCTTTTATCGTTATAAATAATCCTAACCACCAATATTAAAAAAAAATAATGGTTTTTAATAGGCATTGACTTTATTTTTTTTTCAAACAAATTAAACGGACATTTCTAATTTTTTTTTTTTTTTTTAGAGGAGGGGGTAGGTTCTTTCTTTTCTAGTTTTACTATGAGGCTTATCCCTCCCCCTCCAATATTTTTATGAAAATAATATGTTTATTATTTTTATTATTACAATTTCACCCCAAACAAGGCACATTGCTACTTTGATGTAGGGGGCTACTATCAGTGACTTAAATTGCAGAGGTACTATGTAGGGAGTTTAGCAGCAAGATGTCTATTCACATTACACTTGAACTTCGGCATGTCAGTACAGTTGGGGAAGCAGAAAATCAGAAGAGAATTCCAAAGTCTAGCAGTTCTGGGGAGGAAACAATTAGAGTAGAAGACCATCCTACATCTAGGGATCTCTACTGTGAAGGGGTGGGACTTTGCTGCTTGTCGGGTTTGTCGGGGGCATTTTCGTTAAGGGGGCACAAGGGCTAGTAGTTCGTCAGAGCACCCACTATTAAAATACTTGTAAAACAGGCAGAGGGATGCAACATTTCGTCGATGGCACAGAGGCTGAAGCTTAGATGACAGTTCAAGGCCTGTCAGGTTGGCGACTCTCTTTTGGACCCTGTCTAGGAGTGAGAGACTAGTAGGAGATGTACCAACCCAAATGTGATAGCAGTACTCCATACATGAGCGAATGGTGGCTTTGTAGATGTACAGGATACTTTCAGGCGTAAGTAACTTTCTAGCAGGGTAGAGAGAGCCCACCTTCTTCGCAGCAGCCGTTGCAATGATGTCGATGTATTTGTTCCAACTTTGTCGAGCAAATAAAATCGATTTTCTAAGTATCGGGGGGGGAGTAGATTTCCGTCTATATAGTTTTAAATAAGAGTTAAGCCTCCACGTCTACAGCCCCATAGTTTAAAATAAGTAATAATTCAATCGGCAATAGTGCAGAATAGTTAACAGTCCAGAAATTGCAAAGACAAAACCATTAACGCTAAATCCCATGAATTTAGCGTTAATGGTAGGGTAAGTCCACTTTATATACCGACATCTTGCTGCCCAAATCCCAACATAGTGGCCCAGTAGTTGCTGCCCCTGATAGTAGCCCCCTACACCAAAGTGGCAATGCGCCTTGTTTGGGGTGAAAATGTAATAAAAAGTTGTTGTTTTTTTAAATACACTCTAACCCTAATCCGACAAGTGGCCATTATGTCTATACGGGAAATTAGTGAACGGAATATTGAGCAATGGAAAATAAAGCGACAGAAAATTAGGTAATTTTTGCAAGGTGCAGGGTGAGTCACGGGAAACGGATGTTTTTAGAACGCTCCTTGATCTCCTCGAGTAAGGGACAGGGAATGAAGAAGGTAGTCTTATTGAAATATTCGCAGTTTTGTTTCTCTTAAAAACATCCGTTTCCCTTGACTCACCCGATATAAAAATTATGCACCTATAGAGTAAATAGAAAAATACAATTGCGAATTACTTAGGACCTCTATCCAGCCATGGCTGACGGAACAAGAACATGCTAACCCCGTGAAGTAATTAAAGAGTCCGTTCGAAATTCCTGACCAGATTCTCGAGTTCGACAGAAACATTCCCCGAGTTCGACAAGAACGACCTGAAAAAGATCGGAGATTACATCGACCGAAATGTGGTGCGAATAACACCCAAGATGAGAATAGTAGTCCGAAGATTCCAAATGATCTGAATAAATAATCGTCATCTGAAAAATTTTAAATTTAAATAAAACCAATTTTTCTATATTTATTGTTCTAAGAACTCCGTTATTGTATTATCTTTTCAAATTGTTATTTTAGAAGGAATAGTAGTAAGTAAATATAGTTTGCGTTGAAATTTTAGTAAGTGTATTAAAATTGGAAGAGAGCGGTCCTATTTTATTTAAAATTATAATGTAGGACACATATTTATAAATACCGCTCAAAAAATAGTTCTAAAATTAATTTCCAATCGATATGTAATCCATAGTTACTGAAGTCACTTTATTAAAAATTAGCGAATCATCTTTTAGCGAATTTTGCATTACAGTGAAGGGGTGCGCTTTTGTTGCTAAGCAGATTTGTCAAGGATACGTACGTCGAGGGGGGGCACAAGTGCAACGAGTTCATCAGAGCACATTCCATTGCAGTAATGGAAGAGAGGTTGGAACTTAGTTGAGAAAGTGGGACCTATTAGATTGAAGACTGCCTGTTCTACAAGTATTTTAATGGTGAATGCTCCAACGAACTGCAAGCACTTGTGTCCCCCACGACGTGAACACCCTCGACAGACCCGACAGGCTGCAAAATCCCACCCCCACACTGTAGAGATCCCTAGATGTAAAAGATGTTTCTACTCCAGTAGTTTCTTCCCCAGAACCGCTAGACTTTTTTTTTTTACATAGGCATCACCACATTATCAAGGCCAAGAGGCCACTCAAGGATAAGGGTTAAAGAGTGTACAGTAGAAATTGGACAACATAGTAATCATTAGCAATGAAAATTTGGTAAATTTGATAACTTATATGGAACGGCTCATCAAGAACTTATTTACATTCCAGGTCGCTGCTTCCCCAACTGTACTGACGTGCAGAAGTTCAAGTGCAACGTGAACAGACATCTTGCTGCCCAAATCCCTACATAGTACTCCAGTAGTTGTTGCCCCTGATAGTAGCCCCCTACACCAAAGTGACAATGTGCCTTGTTTGGGGTGAAAATGTAATTTTTAAAAAATACTCTTTTTCGGACCTTATCCAAGGAGGAGAGACTAATGGTAGATGCACCAACCCACACGTTGCAACAGTGTTTTGTGCATGAGCGAATGGTGACCTTGTAGAGGCACAGGATACTTGGGTGTGAGTAGCTTTCTAGCATGATAGAGGGAACACACTTTCTTTGCAGCAGCCTTCACATTGTCTTCAATGTTGCCTAAAATGTATATTCTATAACTTATAATGTTCCGTTCATTATAGGAGATAATTCTGGACATAGAACCCTCCCTCGTATTTATTTTATGAACTCTTTGCACAAGTTTTTTTTTCGTTTTCTTTTCTTTTTTTTTTTTTTGCATTTATGCCTAGTTTTCATACAATGCAGTTTCAATTAATGCCAATACCAACGAATTCATATATTCATTTGTTAATCTCTTTTCTCTTCTTACATTATTATGGCTTTTTTTCGATAACTTATTGTTATATCACTATTGTAATTATATACAAGAATATTTGCGGTTTGAGGCTGTCACAATGCTTTATTTTAATAAGGAGATTCAAATTGGGTTAAATGTGTGTTTTTGGTCCCCTCACAAAAGGAGGGTGAACCTGTAAATTCACCCTTGTCTGTCCGTCCCTTCGTCTGTCCGCACTTTTCTCAATAACTACGCATTGGGTTTTTTTTTAATTTTGCACAAACATTAAACATGATATGAGTAAAAAAATAACAGAACGGATTTTCCAGAAAAACTCCGGTTGCCACGCCTAGAGGTGCCTTTCGGGTTAAAATGGCTAAAATTTACACTTTTGTGCTCATGAAAAAAGAAAAATTGATGGTTTGGATTTTTATAAAACTTTCTGAAAAGTTGTAACTAACTGATTTCTATATAATTTTGTTTGTCTATACTTTGTGATAACTCTTGGCTGTGCTCCAGGGGCTCTTTTAGGGCTAATAAAAACACTCCATTTTTGGGACTATTTTACTGCATTTGTCCAAAATTTTCTATGTGTGTCTATTTAGCAATTCATTTTCACCAGGATTTGACGTCTTCTGGGGACTTTTGGGGCTAAATGGGGGGATGCTGAACTTTGTCATTTTTTATGCCTCGTTCACTGTGCATTCACATGCTTCACTTGTTATACAATATTTCGGCATGAATCTCCTTTTCAAGTAAAATTGAGAATTCTGATTTGAGTTTATTTTCCCATCTAATACCAGGTGCTGTATATGCTTTTCGCTTATCTTGACATTGTTTCCAGTCGTCTTCGATTCCTCTTTGCCATTGAAATCAAGCAGTACTGACTCAGGAGAAGAGTGAATAGAGATTGCGAAACTCTTGCTACTTTATAATTCAGTGCATGTGATTCAGGATGATTAGATGGTCTTCATCGTTCTGACAGACGTACATCCTCTCGATTGATGATGAAACAATCACGCGGTTGGTGCGCTAAAGCTCCGATCCTGACAGATCATTCTCCAGCAGAGATTAGTTGTAATATGTGGTCACAGTGATTCCTTTAGATAATAGAATGTTTTTTTTTGTTGTTGTTTTTTTTCTAGCGAGTTTATCATGTCGGTTTCGTGACCCTAAGAAAATTTATGTGTGGTATTATACTAGCTTAGTCGTAAAATTTGATTTTCTTGAATTAAAAAAAAAATCTACTAGATCGATTTACGTGATTTTTGGAATATGGCATTTTCGTTCTTTAACGAGTACGTACATCATACACACTTTTTTGTGTTTTATTTATTTTTAATTGCAACCATAAATGTGCCAATTTGGATATGCACGTTTGCCTGTTTACTACGGTATGTTTCGGGTCCTGTGTAGTCGTGGGAGCTGCGCAGGCATTTTTTGAAAGCAAAAAACGCACCTCCTCTGTCTCAGTCATGAAGGATTTCTTCTCCAATAACCGAGATCAAAAAAGTGTAGTGCAACTGCAGCATCAGAACAAATACTTAACATTTTCCGGCCCTTGTGTCACATCTTCTTGTAATGGGAGGAAGATGAATAGCAATTCCTGGGAAGTAAAAAGCGTTTGAGTATAACACGCATTTTGTTTAGTGTTATTTTTTTTTTAAATTTTTTTCTTATTTCGTTTTTGATTTAAACGTGTATGGTTCTTCTCCAAAATATCCATGCGACAAAATCCACTTAACAAAAAAGGTAAGAAAATCTGTCGTGTGCGAACGTGAAAATGTCACACTTGTTTTATTTTTTTGCTGACAATGTCTGCCTGTTAAGCGACGTTCTTCTTCCAAAATGTATAATGCGATAATCGTGACGACGACGATGGCGACGACAGACGCGCTATTTGCACGGCGAGACAGGAGACACTTAACGCAAAATAACAAACTCCAAGATATTATTCACTGATAAAGCAGTGGAGCTCGGTAACCCAAGAACGACTGCGGTGAGTATATAAGATGGGTAGCGACGGGAAGGGGGAGGGAGCAAGTGGTAGTGAAATGAGAGAGAGGTCAGAGTGCATTGTGTGCGCATATACATATATATATATATATATATATATATGGCGATTAAGCTATACTGAATATTCCGCGTTTCATCCACTCTAGGATTGTTCAGGCTTATATATATATATATATATATATATATATATATATATATATATATATATATATATATATATATATATATATATATATATATATATATATAATTCTGTCCTCTAATGAGAAGAATAGCAAGAATAGGATTCTTTGAAACTCATTGTTTTTGGACATATGAGAATATTAATTACCATTTCCACTATATATATATATATATATATATATATATATATATATATATATATATATATAAATGTAAATTTGGTTCGTTCCAAACGAATAAAACCATATTTCTACGTTACCAATTTATTTGAAATTTTCAGACAACCCATCTTTAGAGTCGAGGCATGTTTTTATGCTATTAAAATAAATTTACCTCGCGAATTATTAAAAAAATAAAATAAATATATTTTTTTAACCGTGGTGCGAATCTGTTCTATTGATAAAACTGAACTTCCGGTTCGATTCATTTCACAGCCACGAATTGACGAAAGATTTCATTTTCTGTTTAGTAAGTAAAAAAAAAAAAAAGGAATAAAAAACATAATTCATTTATTTATCTTCCAAATTTTTTCTTTATTATATAAGGCAAAAAAAAGTTTGTCGCTTGCTTTTTTAGTTTTTTTTTTTTGTTTTTCGATATAAGATTGGTTGGAATAAAAAAAAACGCGATTTAAAAAATAGCGCGGATCACTCTCTGCATTAGCACCGAAAAATGTTACTAAACATTTATTAATAATTATTAAATTAATAATTTCTCACTTTTACAAACATTTGATTTTAAATTTATTTTTAAATGACGACTTTTATCGACTTTTTTTTAAATACCCCCCCCAATGGTGTTTATTCCGAAATCCGTTGTTAACATGGAGCGGTTGAGGGTGATATTCTGAAAGTCGTTCTTAACATTTGCGGAGGTGGACCTAATGTAAAAAAAAAAAATAAATAAATAAATTAAAAAAAAAACTAAATCATTTACTGATAACTTCTCACTTTTACAAATATTTTTTAATTTACATGCGCGGATGAACAAACTTGAATAGTGCGAAAACAAAACGTTTTTGCAATAAACTTCGGGATAATTTTTTGGGTATATATTTACATTTAGGTCCACCTCCACAATTTTCTTTTTTAAATGACGACTTTTATTGATAAATAAATTTACTTCTCCGCAGCTTTTATTGATAAATAAATCTACTTCTCTGCCACGGGCTCTGAACCCCTCCTTTTTTTTTAATAGTATTTTCGGGTGGGTATGCTGACAACAAATATCAGTTAAATTTTGCAAATAGCTCCCCCCTCCAAAAGTGGTGTTTATTCCGGAAGCTGTTCTTAAGAGTTGGGGGTTAGGGGGGATTCCAAGGTGGACCTATTCTAAAAAAAAAAAAGAAAAAAGTGTTTTTATGCGCACATAAGCAACTTTTTTTTACGTTTTTATTTAAAAATTAGTAAATTTCAATGAATACAATAATAAATAATTTATCATTAATATGTGTTTTTGGTTTTGTGTTGAATGAAACTTTTTTTTTCATTACAACAATAATGAATCAATTTAAATCTTCCGGCATGCGTTTAAGGGTTACGAAATTATCAATAAATCGTTTAGTTACTAAGCCAACGTCAGTAAATAAAAAAAAAATGTTACGTGCGCATGCATTAGCCTTGCTAGGGGGGGGAGGCTAAGGGAGCGACCATTAAATAATTATGCTGGTCGCCATGGAACTCAACGCCCAAGGAGTACCTAAAGTGGCACTTATGCACTGATGTTACCGTGCTATTTTTTAAAATAGTATCTTCATGTTAAATTCAAATTTTACAATATGTTTTTCTTTTATTAATTTGTTAGGTGAAAGTACAGATAACCCGGTCGGTTTCTAATGTGAGGGAAATCTTGCCCCCCTCCCCCCAAAAAAGGGGTACTCTGGATAATAACAAAACATTAAAATTGCCTCAGTCTCGAAAGATTTCTTCTCTACTGAACGAGGAAACAAACGGTGAAGTGTAGTTCACCTTCTGTTTCCCTCCCCCTCTCTCTTCCTCTCTTAATATCTCTCTCTATCCATCTCTCCCTTTCCCTCTCTCAATCTATCTTTCTCTCTATATCACCCTCTCCATCTCTCTTTGAGCCCCTTTCTCTCTCTAACTCCCTCTATCTCTCTCCTTTCCTCTGTCTCATCCCTCTCTGTTTCTAACTCTACCCCTCTCTCTGTTTATCTATGAATCCCTTTATCTCTCTATCTCCTTCTCTTTCTCTATTTTCCTCTCACTTTCTCTTTTCTATCTAAGTATCTTCCTCTCTATCTGTCCATCTCTAATCCCTTATCCTATTTTAGTCTCCTAAATTAATTATAGTGAATAAGGCATTGTCAAAACATTGATAAATCCTATTTTAGTCACCTTATTTACTGACTGTGAGAATAGAAGTTATTTGGAAATTACTGCTACCTTGAACAGCACCAGAAGTAACTGGTAAAACCTTTCTAATTAAATTGATTTTGGCAGCCATTTGGTAACAAAATGACATAGCCTTAGCCCTTGCTGCATGAAGAATACCTGCGACCTTGCTGCCAAGTAGAAGAATTATTTATTCTACTTTAAAACATTCAATTTTTCAAAAATCTCATCTTCGACATCTCAAAAACATCCAATATGGGGAAAAATATTGCAGAAATGCAAACTTATTGTTTAGGATGAATGCACAATGGTACGCAAAAAATCACTTGAGGCTCTTGGTCGATCCTTGCAAGATTTGCGTGGCAATGTCAGACCATTTGGGAATGCAGTAATATTGCTTGCAGGAGATTTCAGACAAATGTTACCTGTTATTCTTCAATCAACACCAGCAGATGAAATAAATGCTTGCCTCAAATACTCTACTTTTTTGTTCCATGTGAAGACATTAAACTTAACTCAAAATATGCATGTCCAGTTGCCAACTGTTCGATCCGCACAAAAACTTTTGCATCACTTGTGGGAAATTGGGTACGAAAAAGTGTCAGCTGATCAGAGTTAAGGGCAAAATTCTTTGACTTTTAACTTCTGTAATTTCTGTAATTTTATTTCATCAAAAGAATAGTTAGTTTAAAAGGTTTTTGCAGATATTCAAATTATAAGAATTCCATTTGGCTGAGTGAATGAGCTATTCTTGCAGGTCAATACAAAGATGCCCATGAACTTAACGATATTATTCAATGTAAAATTCCAAGTGAGGTAATCAAATACAAATCCATCGACACTGTTGTGAAAGCAGATAAAGTGGTTAATTATCAAACAGCTATATTTGCCAGGGATGCCACCGCATGTATTGCAACTGAAATTTGGTGTACTAATTATCATGTTGTGAAATATAAACCAATCCAAGCTTTGCAATGGCACATAGCTTGCAGTAAAAAAAAGATTAACAAACAATATCATAGAAACAACAATCTTAACAGGACCTTTCACAGATGAATATATCTTCATTCCATGCATTCCTATGATTCCACCGGATACATCATTACACTTTAGGAAATTGAACTTTCCAATTTTATTGTCATTTGCAATAGCCATCAACAAAGCACAGGGAACAATCTTTACAATTGTGGGCCTTACAGTTACACACTGACTGTTTTTCACATGGACAATTAATATTACGTATTCAAGAGTCACCAAACCGGAAAATCTCTATATCAGCTAAGAAAATGGAACAACAAAAACTGTGTACCCATGCAAAATGAAAATTTAAACCTATAAGAAACATGCTTTTTCTCATTTTGGAACTTTTTGCATTGCGCCAATTTGAGCCACAGCAACGCGTGGCAGGGTACAGCTAGTATATATATATATATATATATATATATATATATATATATATATATATATATATATATATATATATATATAGTGGAAATGGTAATTAATAAAAACTGAAGAAAGTGCTCAATACCGTTGTATATTGTATATATATACGTGTGTGTCGCCGTGCCCGAGACCGATAACTAACCCCTTCCAAACAATTAACAACAAAATAAAAACAAAAAAAAATAAACCGAATCATAGCCCCCCCCCCGCCTCCAAACATAAGAGAACACCCAACAGATCAAGACATAATTACCAAGAAATCATCTCACCAAGGAGACGCATAAAACTTTAAATTAAGACTCGAATTTTAAAGTAACCCTCCTCCTCCCACCCCCACATATTCCTCTTTCCCTCCGGGTACCCCCTATGCCCTCAGCCACACCAGAAATAAACTTCCCAGACCCTCCCCGACAAGTTCCTTAAACCCCAAAACTAAAACATTATCGACATACCAAGCGCCCCCCACCTTCCCCCCTTGTTCCCTTTTCTTATTTCTATTTCTTACGCCCTCCTCGCACCCCACCCCCTGACCTCATTCACTCTTACACGCTCTCATCCCAAAATAGCGAACATTTCTGTAAAAGTCTGAGGATGCTACAGACGACCAAAAAAACGGCCAAGTAGCTGAAACAATAATGTAACTTAACAGAAAGATACGTGAAATGCTTGGGGTAAACTATATATATATATGTGTGTGTGTGTGTGTGTGTGTGTGTGTGTGTGTGTAAATATATTTAATATATATATATATATATATATATATATATATATATATATATATATGAAAGTCCGCCCCCGCCCACCTAACATGTAACAAGGTACCACGTGACGATAAAAAATGTATATATATATGTAATTTAAAAAAACAGTTTCTACATTTATTTCTGCAATATGCCTGAGGTTGATAGAAGCACTTCTATTGAAAGCGCTCGCGATTATGGGCCCAACTTATACAATTTCAAAGCTGCTTTCAGGACTGCCAGCAACCACTGTAAAAGAGTTATAAAAATGCAAAAGAGCTATATGCTCAGTCTGTTAAATCCAAAGTAGCTGAGCAGCGGTTTGGTTCCCACCAGTTCTGGCAAATAGCAAACAGGATCTTGAACAGAAGCGTGCGTTCTATTCCCACTATCATCAATGGAACTGAGGTCATCTCGTCAGCATCAGACAAGGCCAGACTATTTGCCAAGAACTTTGCAGCTAATTCTACCCTATGCGACAATGACCATCAACACCCTGTATTTCCTCCTATAACAGACAACACGCTATGCAACATACAAATATCTGTGCGTGAGGTCGCCAAGCTAATCAAGAACCTTGATTCCAGTAAAGCAACTGGCCCTGACGGCATTCCAGTTATAGTGCTGAAAAAGCTCCAACCAGAATTTGCCCCCATATTTACAAAACTGTTTAAGCGTTGCCTTAAGGAGAAGTGCTTTCCAACACTCTGGAAAACCTCATCAGTATGCCCTGTATTTAAGAATTCATGTGAAAAGTCATCTCCCTCTCAGTACAGACCAATAAGTCTCCTGTGTGTCATGAGTAAGTTGTTGGAATCCATATTAAATAAAGAAGTAGTCAACCACCTCAACAGAAACAACCTTCTTAGTGACATGCAATATGGTTTCCGCTCTGCAAGATCTACAGCAGATGTGCTAACGGTTATATCACATAGGATTAGTGAATCTCTTGACAAAGGTTTCCTTTCCAGGGCAATTGCTCTTAACATATCGAAGGCCTTCGATAAGGTGTGGCATAAGGGCCTACTTCACAAGATTTCCAGCTACGGTATTAATGTTTTCTCAATCATTAAATCATTTCTCTCTGATAAGTTCATAAGAGTAGTGGTTGATGGGCAGAAATCAGAGGTCCACAGTATTAATGCTAGAGTCCCCCAGAGGTCCATCCTGGGCCCAACTCTCTTCCTGATCTACATCAATGATCTCCCAAAACATATACTTAAATCATTCGTTGACATCTATGCTGATGACACGACCATCTATGGCAACACATCAAAGGCCGTAAATGACAAAGTTCTCTGTAATTCTCTCTCCTCTGATCTTGAGCGCGTGGTACAATGGGGAAAGAGGTGGTTGGTCACTTGTAATGCATCCAAAACCAAGCTTCTATCTTTACATCATCAACGTTCTGATCACCATCTGGCATCAATTGAAATAGATGGATCTCGTGTAGGAGAAGCCTCATGTTTTGACAAGCTTCTGGTTTTGACCTTTACTCCTGATCTGAAATGGAACACGTACATCAAGTCTGTTGCCAGGGACGCTGGGAAAATGGTTGGATCCTTCTACGGCTCCAGAAGATATCTCACTACTGATGCAATTCTCTATCTGTATAAAAGCCAAGTACGTCCAAGGATGGAGTACTGCTGCCACATCTGGACAGGAGCTGCTAAAAACAGCTTATCCTGCCTTGACAGAGTACAAAATAGACTTCGTGGATTAGTGGGGGATGCCCTTTTCTCTTCCCTGCAGCTTCTCTCCCACGGACGTTGCTAGCCTGTCTTTGTTTCATCCTTATTTCCATGGCAAGTGCTCGTCTGAGCTCCAATCTCTGGTCCCCCCTCGCCAATCTTTCACGAGAAACACCCGTCTGGCTGAAACTACTGTCAATAATTTTCCCCACTCTTTATCTGTGCCTAAATCCAAACCTAGATTCCATCCGCAGAGCTTCTTTCTCAGAAGTGCACGATTGTGGAACTGTCTTCCGTTCGCCTGTTTCCCACCTGACTACAACTTGGATGTCTTCAAATCCAATATAAACAAATTCCTGACAAACCGCCCCCTTAAGTAAGACACTATCAAATCTCCAATACTAATGATTACTACAATACTATCTCATTTATTACTGTACACGCAATAACCCTTATCCCTGAGTGGCCTCCGGGCCTTGATAAGTAGTGACCCCCATCTAAAAAAAAAGAACACAAAAAGGACTATTCGGAGATTGGAGGAGATAAAAAGGAAAATTGTAAAAACGAATAACTCCGTTCTATTCAATAATATTTGTCTAAATGAGAATATACACTATATATATATATATATATATATATATATATATATATATATATATATATATAACTATTTCATTTACTCACACAAATTTAATATACGAAAGTATAGATCTATGCGTAAACTTTAAGTATTTACTTCAAAAGTGCTCAATACGTAGGTAGAGCTAGTTAGTAATTTGTGGATGAAACGCAGAATATTCAGTGTAGCTTAATCGCCATATATATTTTATAAATTACTAACTATACATATATATATATATATATATATTGCAATCATGAAGGGAAGACTTAAATTCATAATTTCATAATTAAAAACTTTTAAAATAAAGTTTAAGGGGTGAACAGAAGAAAAAAATGGAGGAGTCAGCTGACCGGTTTCGCCCTCGTTTTATCAAATAGCAACGTTATATTATTCGATCCTAGAGACTAATCACGCTAAAACCCAAGAGGCATTCCCTCTGCTTACAGAGGGAAGGCCTTCTCAACCGAACGTGAATAGTCTCCAAGATCTTTAAATGAAATAATGAGTGAGCACGACTCAGGATTGAAAAAGAATTCGTGCTGAAGTTCCCTACACAAGCCGTGTGAAAGTTAGTTACTCAAGAGAATCATCAATTAAGTTCATCATCCCTAGAGAACCAAAAAGTGATAATAAACGCAGGCTGTTCTTGCAGGTCCAAAAATGAGCGCACACTAGAAGGCAATTGTAAAGCTGAATCCCTTGTATACGAAGTTACCATCACTGACTAAGACCAGTCTACAAACGTAGCTGAAACATAATATTGCAATGTCGCAAAGTTCGTTTAAACAAACATGTTGTTCGCATCCGAGTATTTTTGAAGTGAAGACAAGGATTAAAACAGCCTTAGAAACCTGCATATTGGAGTTAAAGGAAAAGGGGGCACCTTTTACCATTAATTAGAGGAAAACTCGGCACAAACTCTCATATTCCCAGAACTGAAACAATGCTCGCTTTGCAATGCTGAGAAGTACCCTATTCTACAATTAATTAATGATCCTGGGAAAATCATTTAAATGTGCATAACGAATGCCTGAAGGCTTGTATACACAGAAGGAGAGCACTCCTTATATACTGGGATGAGAAGAAAGACAAAACCTGATTTCAAATATTTTTGTTATATCGAATAGCTTAAAACATAGAGAAATATAATTAGTATTTTACCTTCGGCTTCCCCGGATTTTCCTAAAAAAAAAAAGAGAGTGCGAGAGAAGAATATAATTTTAAGTTTCTATTAGCATAGTGCAGCATTTTTCCTGCTGGATAAGCATTTCCAACAAAAACAAAGACTACTTTTAAATTTTTAAACCTAAACTTTTAATTTTAATTTTAAAATTGATTAAAAAATTTATAGTTGAAATTGATTTCATTTGGATTTTAATTTAAATTTTGATTTTGATTTTAATAATTTTGTTCAATCTGATAAAAAAAATGTTATATAAGATAAATTTCTTTAGGCGATGGAATGAGAATATAAGCATGTGTTATATAATACATGTAGAAGAGGAATAAAGATGGATACGATAGACGCAATAAATAGTTCATATATATTAGAATTATAAATAACAGAACCAGTTAAGTATAAACAAGCTCTCTCTTTTTGTTTTCTTTTTCCTTTTTTCTGGGGTTTTTTTTTGCGTCCAAATAGAAAACGGACAATTCTTTAAATGTTTGAAAATTTTATAATTTGAAATTTAAGGTAAAAAAATCAAAGATTTGTATGAGATCTTTTACTGTGTGTGTATCTTTCCACTTTGTGTAATAGCTTCCCAATTATCAGGTTTGTAAACCGACGGTACCGATGACTAAACTTCTAAATAAAAATCTAAATAATGTGCTCTTATTCTGGATTTTTTTCCTATAATAGAGCATTCTAGTGGACTACTTTTTTCCAGAATATAACTAAGTATATATATATATATATATATATATATATATATATATATATATATATATATATATATATATATATATATATATATAGTAATTTATAAAATATATATGGCGATATCACATTTAACCCAGACGGCAAAACTCTTAAGTTTTTGCCACTGACCATATCAGCAGGAGACCAGCGCCTGCTAGCGGACAATTTTAAGATTTCTTAAATATTTTTGTGACGCCTATGTCCTGCCAGGTCAGGTATCTTTGACCGCTGGACAAATAATGGCGTCGCTGTTTAATAGCTCTTGAAATAAAGGGTAAAGGGTTGGGGACTGTGAGTCCCCTTTCTACATTTTACAATCATTCAACGGCCGTGGCGTTGTAACAGTGAGGGGTCGGGGTGAATACTCTCCGTTCTCGGAGTATAAACTCGCCGCCACGAACTGTAGATAAAATCAGTGTTTTCATTCCAAACCTGATCGAATTTTTAAATTGGAACCCGCCCGCCTATATAAAAAGAATGCTTGGATTTTAGGAGCAAAAGAAAAGCAGTAAAAATTTATGGCAGGAGTATAAAAACCACCACCTACACACCGCCTCACTCCTCTAACAAAAGATTTTCCGAATGTTTTATTACTATACGTTGGACGAGGTCAAAAATAGCGGGGAAAATTATGCTGTGTCGGACATTTTTTAGCTGTTAATGAACTTATTTTAAAGCGTTTTTCTTTTCCTTAAAAACAAAAGTAGTTTACAGTTCGTTTAGTTAGAGTGAAAAAAATGTCGGTTTCATTACAGTCATGTTGAGCCTCAAAAGATATAAAATCCAAGATTTATTAATCTATAAAAAATATGGGTTTGTATTACTGTACACATAGATTCGAAAGAGTTGTCAAAAAACAAATATATAATAAATAAATATTATCAAAGGCAAGATAAGTTACTTTTCTACCAAACTGGACACTTTTTTTGTTGTTTTTATTCAATGTAACATGTTTATTCAGCTCGAAAAACATGCAGTGTTTACCGATGTATTGGAAAATTCAAAATGGCGCCCGAAACTCTCTTTAACATGGTAAGTTTGGGAAAAGGTGTTATAAATAATAAACTAGACAAAATACTATTAAAAAAACACCGAATATATGCCAACTTATGTCACGGTAACATATAATAAGCGAATTTCTAACAGTATTTTGTCTAGTTTATTATTTATAACACCTTTTCCTGAACTTACCGTGTTAAAGAGAGTGTCGGGCGCCATTTTGAATTTTCCAATACATCGGTAAACACTGCATGCTTTTCGAGCTGAATAAACATGTTACATTGAATAAAAACACGAAAAATATATCCAGTATGGATTTTCCCGAGACGAGTTTTCCCGGGACGAGTTTTCCGGGCACCGTTTTTCTCTTACCTACAGACTTCATTAGGCTTATGATTAGGAAGCATATACTGTCTTTACGATAATTATCTTGTGTTCAGGTTAACCTTTATACATCAAGTGGTTTCATGCCTTGTTTAGGGTGGTTTCCATTAAAAAAAAAAAAAGTCATTAATATTAGTGATGTGACGATTCCAGCATTTTCCTTATGCGCCATCAATCCAAGTAATAATAATAATAATAAGAAGAAGAAGAAATTAAAAAATGATGATGATGATGATGATGATGATGACGACGACGACGACGACGACGACGATGATGATGATGATGATGATGATGATGATGATGATGATGATTTATTATTAAAAAAAAAAAAAAAAAGAAAAAGAAAAACGCCTCTCTCCAATGTTGGTGACCCCGAGTGCAGTATCTCCAAAAATCCGAGAAAGCTCATTTAGAAAATAAAAAAATAAAAAAAATACTTTACAGGTAGCAGGTAATCATAGGGGAAACCCTGCGTCTTTTATTACTGACCTTTCAGCCGGAAACCCTTAAGTACCAGTGGACAAGTTCCATGATGTTTTCTTAAAGATTTTTATTTGACGCCGGCGTCTTGCCGAGTTGAATATATTTGACCAACGGCCAAACAATTAAGTTCCTATTTAATGGAGCGTAAAAATAATACGGAGGGTTTTTTTGGCCTCGGTATCTACTTATTTTCATTTTACAATCAATCATCAACCGCCACATGGCGACAGATCAGGGGACAGATAAATCCTTCTTCCCCTCCCTCTCTCACACATACACCGTTTGCTTTAAGGTTCAATGTAATAAATAATTTAATTCAGAACCTAACGCAACCCTTTTAACTTGACTCTTAACTTGGCCTTTTGGCTAGGATCAAAGTGTAGTCCCCTTTTGAGTTGGCCTTGTGCCTAAGGTTTTTTGTTTAGTTGGGACTTAATATTGTAATTTTTGCTTGACTAAAGAATTTAATATATCAAAGTGTAGTATCTGTTCTGATGCTGAATTTCAAATTATTTGTTCTCAGTTAGTGAAGGATAGAACGAGACAATTCTTATTTTTCTTCCTTTATCCACATTAAAAAACGACCTTGATGTTTACTCTGCCCCGTGGGGAGGTAATATTAACTGTTGACCAATAACATCGAGTGTGAATACATCTGAAGATGGTCGAAGGTTACCTCGGCCGAAACGTCGTGAAAAAAAACAACCAAGATGAGAATAATGGTCCAAACAATACAAAAAGTAATTATCAATCCTCATCTCAAAAATGGTGCCCGGAAAACTCGTACCCGGAAAACTCGTCCCGTATGCTAGATGGTAAAACGGTGCCCGGAAAACTCGTCCCTGGGAAAACTCGTCTCCGGAAAACCCGTACCCAGAAAACTCGTATCCGGAAGACTCATCCCCCCTTTTTACTAGGTAGGAAAACTGGTCCCTTATTGAATAAATATCGATTGAAAACACATTTTATTACCGTTCTTGAAGGAGATAGTTTTTTAAAGAGACTATGCATCCCCATAATATTTTTAAAAATTAGTTTTAACTCTTGTTTAAAAAATAAACTTGATCAAGGCCGATTTTTAATGTGAGAAGTGAAGGAAAAACGGGGCCCAACTCCCCGGGGAGTAGGGGAGCTGGATAGTGACAATTGGTATGAAGGGTTGCCTCTACATTGACCAAGGTCTTATATGTGGGGTTGGTATTTATTTGCTCACCCACAGAGCAAATCAGGCACAAGGCCCATTTTTAATGTGAGGAGTGAAGGAAAAATGGGGACCAACTCCCCGGTGAGTAGGGGAGCTTGATAGTAACAATTGGTATGAAGGGTTGGTATTTATTTGCTCCCCCACCGAGCAAATTAGGCACACGGCCGATTTTTAATGTGAGGAGTGCAGGGGAAATGGGGAGTAGGGGAGCTGGAAAGTGACAATTGGTATGAAGGGTTGCCCCTACATTGACAAGGCCTTATATGTGGGATTGCCCCCACATATGGTCTTTTCTCGCAGTATCTGCCGGAACAGAGCCAAAAGGCCAAGAAAAGATTAAAAAGCTCAGAATAGCATCTATTAAGAACAGACCTTTGATCTCAACCAAAAACGCCATGCACAAAAGTGTTACGGAGAGACCGACCGACCGACGGAGTGACTTAGGGGATGTGTATTCTCTTTTAAAGACAAGAGCTTCTTCAAGAACGATCATAAAATGTGTTTTCAATCGATATTTATTCAACAAGAGACCAGTTTTCCGGGTACGAGTTTTCTGGGGTGCCCGGAAAACTCGTCCCGGGAAAACTCGTCTCGGGAAAACTCGTCTCCGGAAAACTCGTCTCGGGAAAACTCGTCCCCTTTCGCTAGGTAGGAAAACTGGTCCCTTATTGAATAAATATCGATTGAAAACACATTTTATGATCGTTCTTGAAGGAGATATTGTTTTTTTTTAAATAGACTATAGCCCCCCCCCATAATATTTAAAAAAAAAATATTTTTACTTGTTTAATGTTTTTTTTGTTTTTTTTTTTTAAATAAAATCGATTTTCTAAGTGTCCGTTTTCTACCTAACTGGCTAAGTTCTTAGTGGTTTCACTTATTTTACAGTGTGGGTTTGTATTACTGTACACATAGATTCGAAAAAGTAGTTAAAAAACAAATATATAACAAAAAAATGTTATCGAAGGCAAGATAAGTTACTTTTCTACCAAACTGGATATAATTATCGTGTTTTTTTTTTCAATTTAACATGTTTATTCAGCTCGAAAAACATGCAGTGTTTACCGATGTATTGGAAATTTCAAAATGGCGGCCGACTCGCTCTTAAACACCGAATATATGTCAACCTATGTCACGGTAATATATATTGAGCGAATTTCTAACAGTATTTTGTCTAGTTTATTATTTATAACACCTTTTCCCGAACTTACCGTGTTTAAGAGAGAGTCGGCCGCCATTTTGAATTTTCCAATACATCATCGGTAAACACTGCATGTTTTTCGAGCTGAATAAACATGTTAAATTGAAAAAAAAAAAACACGATAATTATATCCAGTTTGGTAGAAAAGTAACTTATCTTGCCTTTGATAACATTTATTTGTTATATATTTGTTTTTTAACTACTTTTTCGAATCTATGTGTACAGTAATACAAACCCAAATTTTAATATTTTTTAAAATATAATTTAGAGAGGGGGGAGGTTAAAACTATATCTGCCTCCGAAAAACAACCAACAAAAAATGAAATCAAAAAGATTCTTGATAAACGATAGCGGAGTTTTCAATAAAATTGATTAATAAATTTATTTAGTGATTACTTTTTCTCTGAATGATTGATTTTAGAATTTTGAAGTAAAAATTTAAAAAATTAAAAATGAGTTAATGGCATCTCTCTCACCAAAAAAATATTTCGCTTTTAATTTATTAGTTAATTTTTGCAAAATTTGACAGGACGACAATAAATGTGGATAATTGATAGAATTATTATTTTAAATAACGCATGAGTACATTTGGTATGAGAGAAAACGAAAACATAACAACAAAAAACTATCATAATTAAAAAAACAAAACAAAAAAGTAATGCTCCCAGTTTTTAATGTTTTTGTTTTGTTTTTTATTATTGTTTTTATGACTCCAAAAAACATCGTTAAAATAAGAACCAAAAAAATTGTAATTAACTTTGTATGAACATAATAAACGCTTTAAAATAAGTGAAACCACTAAGAACTTAGCCAGTTAGGTAGAAAACGGACAATCGATTTTATTTAAAAAAAAAAAAAAAAAAAAACATTAAACAAATAAAAAAATTTTTTTTTAAATATTATGGGGGGGGGGCTATAGTCTATTTTAAAAAGCAATATCTCCTTCAAGAACGATCATAAAATGTGTTTTCAATCGATATTTATTCAATACGGGACCAGTTTTCCTACCTAGCGAAAGGGGACGAGTTTTCCCGAGACGAGTTTTCCGGAGACGAGTTTTCCGGAGACGAGTTTTCCCGAGACGAGTTTTCCCGGGACGAGTTTTCCTAAATTCGTTTTCTGGAGATGCGCTTTCGGGAAAGAGTTTTCCTAAATTCAAAAAAGTAGGTTAAAAATGGCCAGGTAAAAATGACATAAAAAATAGAGGACGGTAAAAATGGTACGGCTAAAACAGCACCGATAAAAAAAAAATGGCACAAGTGAAAAATATAGTTGAAAATCTCAGGGATTTATTCAAAGAATATACAAAAAGAGAGAATGTTTATCAAATTAACAAAAGAAATTATATTTGCATTTAAATGCAAATGATAACGCCTAGCTTTCCTCCCGCCATAATAATAGATTCGATTACGTTAGGTGACAACAGTTAATATGTATCTAAATAATACCATAGTACTTAGTTCACTGCATCTGATCATAATAAGGGTTCATACAAAATTTCAGTGCGATCGGGGCCGTAGTTTCCGTAAAAAAGTGGATTGGAAAGACAGACAACAGAAAGATAAATATCATAAAGATTATTATTATTATTATTATTATTATTATTATTATTATTATTATTATTATTATTATTACTACTATTATTATTATTATTATTATTATTATTATTCTTATTATTCTTCTTATTCTTATTCTTCTTATTCTTATTCTTCTTATTCTTATTCTTCTTATTCTTATTCTTCTTATTCTTATTCTTCTTCTACCAGATCAGACAGTCTAAAGATATTGGTTTCCTGAGACGAAATGCACCTAACATTGATGCTTTTTATTTTTCTACTTTCTTTTGCCAAATTTTATTATGTTCTGCAAAAACAAAAACAAAAACCAGCCCCCCCACCTTTTCTCCCTTTTCCTTTTTATCTCCCCAACTTTCTGACTGGTTTCCTAACTTAAAATGTACCAAACATTAATACTGTAACCCGTTTTCTCTCTCCCATTGCAAAACTCATTCATGTTCTGCAGGTGAGGGAAGAAAAACGATAACATGCGCAATAAACCAAACCAAACCAAACCAAATCAAACCAAACCAAACCAAACCAAACCAAACACTAGCAATTGAAGACAAAAATCCAATTTCCCCTTTCTCTTCGTATCTCCCCAACGTTCTGACTGGTTTCCCAACTTAAAATGTACCAAACATTAATACTGTAGCCCCTTTTCCCTCTCCCATTGCAAAACTCATGTTCTACAGGACAGGGAACAAAAACTATAGCATCTACTATAAAACAACCGAACCAAACACTGAAAACTAGCGACTGAAGATTCGAAGAGCCTCAAGAAGAAAAACCTTCAACAAAATAACTGGATATAACATGAATACGATTTCCAAAATAATTGGATTCGGCATTAACTAACCCGAAAAGGGTTGATATGTCGTAAAACAAAGCAACCAATCTTTAAGATTAGTTAAGTCTGAGCACTTTCACGGAAATATAAACTAAGAAGCAGTTAATTAGCGTTTATTCATCGTTCACGATTTTCGTTGGTCGAACACTTTGTGATTGTTTAATGTCTGCGCCCGAATTGTCCGTTTTCCCTTCATTTCGAGGGAATTGTTTGAAGGACCGGAGGTAATGGCTTTGCAAATGGAGTCTACCGGCAGGAATTATCACCACCTACACAAACTATTGCGTAACCATGAAACGCTAGTGGTTTTGGGTATAAAATAATAATTATTGCTTCATTATATATCTACTATTATATAAAAAGAACTTTGTCTGTGAGTTCATTTTTTATGGACTCGAAAACGACTGGGTCGATTTTTATAAAATTTCATGCGATGATACTTTATGGGCCTGGCAGTGTTCTTAAATAGGTTTTGTGTCAGAATGTCTTCGATAAATATTGATAATCGATAATTGAAATGATCCGATGAAAGAAGGAACAGGCGATTTTGACCAAAGTTAACACCTTACACAACCTAACATCACAATAATTGGATTCGGCATTAACTAACCCGAAAAGGGTTGATATGTCGTAAAACAAGCAAATCCACCAAACTAAACATTATTATTATTATTATTATTATTAGTAGTAGTAGTAGTAGTAGTAGTAGTAGTAGTAGTTTGTTTCTTTATACGTCTTTTCAACTTGTTTTTGTTTTAACTTCCTGTGGTCAATTTCCCTTGTGGACTTTCTTCTTAAAACATCGCCCACCCCCAGATATTTTTACGACCCTTATGTTTCTTTATAATTTCAAGATCCATTTGCCACCCTTTCATCACTAATATCACCCTCCTCCCTTTCTCTTTCTCCCTCTCTCTCACTCTCTGTCCCACTCTGCCTCATTCTCGACGTCGGCGATGCGGTGACTTTCCTTATGCGGCTCTAGACGCGCATACCATCGCTGGCGCCAGTTTATAAGAGCCGAACACCCACCCCCGCTGCTGCCGTCGCCTATCAAATCTTCTGGGAATCCTTGACCGGGGTATAATCTGTTAAAAGAAAACGGGAATGAGCTTAGTTTTTAAAAATAAGCAAATAATGAAACGAGCACACGTGTACGAATTTAGGAACATTCGTGCCCGGAAAACTCGTCCATTTTTGCTAGGTAGGAAAACTGGTTCATTAGTGAATAAATATCGATTGAAAACACATTTTATGACCGTTCTTGAAGGCGATATTGTTTTTAAAAGAGAATACACATTCCATAATATTGTTAAAATATTTTTACTTGTTTCTGTTGTTTTCAAAAAAATAAAATCGATTTTTCTAAGGATTCGTTTTCTATCTAGCTTTGTAAATTTTTAGTGGTTCAACTTATTTTAAAGAGTTTATTAAGTTTTTTTAAAAAAAGAAAACAAGTAATGTCGAGTGTTACTCTTGAAAAAAAAATGTCTGACATGAGAGGATCATGTATTCTAAATTTCGATAATCACCTAAAAATAGAAAATTAAAGAAAATACTGAAGTCGATATAGATCCGGAAAACTCGTACCCTGAAAACTCGTCCAGTTTTGCTAGGTAGAAAAACTGGTCCATCATTGAATAAATATCGATTTAAAACACATTTTATGACCGTTTTTGAAGGAGATATTGTCTTTAAAAGAGAATACTAATATTAACAAAAAAAAATTCTTACTTTTTTACTGTTGTTTTTTTTAATAAGATTGATTTTTCTAAGTGTTCGTTTTCTACCTAGCTTTGTCAGTTTTAAGTGACTTAACTTATTTTAAAGCATTTATTCAGTTAAAAGAAAAACAAGTAGTGTCGCGTGTTACTTTAGAACAAAAAAATGTCCGACATGAGAGGATCATTTTCTGAATTTTCTATTTTTAAGCAATTATCGAGACTCCTAAGACGTGATCCTCCCATGTCGGACATTTTTTGTTCAAAAGTAATACTCGACATTACTTGTTTTTTGGGTTCATTTTAAACTAAATAAACTCTTGGGGATAAGTTGAACTACTGAAAACTTCCAAAGCTAGGTAGAATAAAAAAAACACTTAGAAAAATCGATTTTATTTTTTTTTAAACAAGTAAAAAAAAATTTTAAAAGTATCATAGGGGTACAGTCGCTTTAAAAAAATATCTCATTCAAGAACGGTCATAAAAGATGGTTCAATCGATATTTATTCAATAATGGACCAATGTTCCTACCAAGCAAAATGAACGAGTTTTCCGAGTACGAGTTTTCCGAGTACGAGTTTTCCGGGGACGAGTTTTCCTAAATTAGCGTAGTCGCCTTTAAAAACAATTTATCTTTTAAAAACGGTCATAAAATGTATTTTCAATCGATATTTATTCGATAAGGCACCAGTTTTCCTACCTAGCAAAAATTGACGAGATTTCCGGGGACGAGATTTCTGAGGACGAGTTTTCCTAACTTCCAGTGAGAAACATTTAGAGTTTTATTTTTAAGAAGTCTACAGTCTATTCAAAGGTTGAATATTCAACCCCTCCATCCTCACATAAATCACGAAACATGATTCGTGATTAGTGCATGTTCTTTTACAATATTAACAATCTTAATCCCATCATCAAACCGTTTCTACTTCTGGTACCGAATTCTTCACAACTAATGGTTGGCGATGCATCATACAATGGATGGTTAGAAAATCTGGATTCTGTTGTTTGGTCAAAGCCGCATAACCATTGACGTGAGCAAGCGTGGCATGAGTTCCATTAACTGATACTGCAATACAATCTTCCACCTTCAAATCAACACATGGATTTCTGAAGCCTGCATTAACCATGCATTAGGTGTATCAGAATTTTTGTAGGAATTTTTGACACCCCTAACACGAAACTGCAAATAAAATATAAAAAAACTCGTAATTTCTCTTTTAAAGATGGGTTGTTTATTTTCTTTATGGATTATACTTCCAAAATAAACTATTAAAGTTGTATAAAAAGTAATAGAAATATTTTTTAAAAAATAGTAATGAAATTAATTGAATGTTACGAGTTTTTCAATTTTAAACTTTAAAAATCTATCAAAATTTTTCTATTGATTCTAATTTTACAATATTTTCAGGGTCAATGTGAAATGTTATGCTCTTTCCAATAAACCGAATATAATATTTTAGACAAACGTTTTTTTTTTAATTCACGCCCCCCCCCCATTTTCAAATGTCTATTAAAAAGTAAATAATTAATCTATGTACCAAAGTTTTATATATCACAAATTGAAGATAAAAGATCAATAAATAATATATTCAAATTTAAAAACAAAAAAAAGTAGTGTTTTTTAGAAATTTACCTGTAAAGGCCGAAGATTAAAACCTTTTTTTTTTTTAAACCCACGTTGTTTGTTTTTGTGTATTTTTTTAATGAAACCTTGGTCCTTGCTCCTTTAATTGAAAAAAAAAAAATTAGGGCTTAAATTACATTTTTCGAGGAGTTATAAGCTTCGAAAGATGGCGGGTGGAATTATTCAATAGTTTTCACGAAATTTCTGACACTGCTAACCATGCATTAAACACATCGTACTTACATCTGTAGTCTCAAACTCTTCACTTTTTTCTTACTGAAAAAAATCACTTGTTTTCTCAAATTTTCTGCCAAGATGGAAATTCTTTACACGCCCTTGTACTCCTCTCGATGTAAATACCTCCAACAAACCCGACAAGTAGCAAAATTCCACCCCTACACATTAGAGATCTCCAGATGCAAGAAAGCCTACTACTCTAATAGTTTCTTCCACAGAACTGCTAGACTAGAAGTTCAAGTGTGATGGAAACAATCATCTTGCTGCTAAACTCCCTACATAGTATCCATGCAATTATTTCCCAGAAAGTAGCCCTCTTCATCAAAGTGGCACTGTGTCTTTTTTGGGGTGAAAATGCAATT
>NC_136517.1:79710255-79735255 GCF_053919585.1 Euprymna scolopes
GATAACATAAAAGATTATATTGCTTTGTTAACGGCAAAAAGTTCAGCAGCGTTGAACCTGGTTAGTACCAGATGGGTAACCATTTGGGAATTCTAGGCGCTTATCGCGGCATTTGTTTCCAGTCGTCCTGTACATACACTTTTCACTTGCCACTGGTATTTAACAATGTCGACTTAGGAGAGATGTGGTTGGGGATTGCGCACCTTCTGCCACAAAAATTTCACGCGCAGGTACCCGTTCGTGAGTATCCATAGTCTGTCAAAAACTGAAGGGGTCTTCTACTACTACTACTACTACTACTACTACTACTACTACTACTACATGCTTTACACCAGGAAAATTATTTATTTATTCCTTTAAATAGATATTCATTTTCAGCATACTAGAAAAAACATTTAAGTCGTCATGTTAAAGGAAAATGTTAAGATGGAAACCAAATAACAATTTTCAAATATGATCTCCGCGTTATCTTACTACGCGAAACATACGGAAAATGGTCTTTTCAGTATCGTGAAAACTACTTGCCAGCCCCAATTTAAATGAATTTAATTGAACTTAGAATTTAAATGCGATATTCGTTTTCAGCATACCCGAAAATCTATAGAAATCAAGTTTTTTAAGGTAGGTTTTGTGTTAGTCTACCAGGCCACAATTACCCATGCGTTTTGCGGTTATCCGAAAAGAAAATAATTAAAAAAACAAAAAAAACTCTTCAACTGCACATTAAGATATTTTATAAGAATTTAGGAAAACTCGTCTCCGGAAAACTCGTACCCGGAAAACTCGACCCCGGAAAACTCGTCCCCTTTTGCTAGGTAGGAAAACTGGTCCCTTATTGAATAAATATCGATTGAAAACACATTTTATGACCGTTCTTGAAGAAGATATTGTCTTTAAAAGAGAATACACATCCCATAATATTAAAAAAAAATATTTTTACTTGTTTACTGTTGTTTAAACAAAAATTAAATTAATTTTTCCAAATTTTTGTTTTCTACCTAGCTTTGAAAATTTTTTGATCTTTCAACTTATTTTAAAGAGTTTATTTAGTTAAAAAAAAAAAAAAAAAAGTAATGTCGAGTGTTACTTATGAACAAAACATGTCCGACATAAGAGGATCACGTCTTAGGACGATAATTGCTCAAAAATAGAAAATTAAAGAAAATATTAAGGTAGATATAGTTTTAAAACGAGTCCTCCTCCCTCAAAAAGAAAATAGATTTGTATAATTTTAAGTAATAATGCACATCTAATAATATTTTTTAAAATATTTTTACATGTTTATTGTTTTAAAAAAATTAAATTGATTTTTCTAAGTTTTCGTTTTCTACCTAGCTTTGTAAGTTTTGGTGTTTAAACTTATTTTAAAGAGTTTATTTTATTAAAAAGAAATAGCAAGTAATGCCAGACTCGACATTACTTAGTAAATAATTTTGAACACAAAATGTCCGAAAATTAAAGAAAATACTGAGGTAGATATAGTTTTAAAACGAGCCTCCCCCCACCTCCAAAAGAAAATAAATTTGTATATTTTTTAAGTACTGCACAAGTGTTCCCGAAATGACTTTTAAACGATACCCTCCCCTCCCGATGTTAAGAATGGCTTTCGAAATAATAACGTTATTATTTCAGCGCGATACCAAAATTACATAAGACCGTGTTTTCTTTTTTGTTTTGTAATAACACAAGAATTATTTAAACTGAATTAATTCTTCTAAATAAAATAATTGCTTTCTTTGATAATACGTGTTTTCTTTCTTTATTTTTGTTTCGTAATGACACAAAAAGTGTTAAAACTAGAGTATTTTTTAAATAAATATTTGGTTTCGTTTTTCGTATCTTGACTCCTTGATCAAGTTTATTTTTTTTAAGCAAACGTTAAAAATAATTATTAAAAATATTAATGGGGTGCATAGTCTCTTTTAAAAACAATATATCCTTCAAGAACGGTAATAAAATGTGTTTTCAATCGATATTTATTCAATAAGGGACCAGTTAGTTCTCCTACCTAGCAAAAAGGGGGGGGGGCGTTCCGGGTACGAGTTTTCTGGGTACGAGTTTTCCGGGTGCGAGTTTTCCGGGTACGGGTTTTCCGGCGACGAGTTTTCCTGGGACGAGTTTTCCGGGCACCATTTTATAAGAATCGGAATCGATAATTGTATCGGAATCAAGAATTTCAAATCAGAATCGATAATTGTATCTTGGAATCTTTGGATCACTAATTTATTTTAGCTCATTATTTTATGTTTTTTTTTTCTTTTTTTTTTTAATTAGAATAATAACTGTACGTTGGCGGAGGTTTCCACTCCATTGAGTGCCTACAAATATATATTTTTATTTCATTTTATGACGTTTCTTTCAATATGTCCCAGGGGAGTTTTCTTTTTTTTTTTCTTTCTTTCTGGAGTATTACCCTCTCCTCATTCTCTGTTTTCAGTGATAAAAATGATTTGTTGGAGGAGAGAGACTTGCGTACCAACAGCCACTCCTCATTACCCGAGGAGTTTGGGGTCAGACTAAAGAAACCCCAATCTCGCGACTGACGACCGCTTGACGGGCGATAGGCGTCAGAAAGGTTAGTCAGTCGGTGGAAGCTTTTCCACGCTTCGCTGCAAGACGAGACGGAAACGAAGCTACGTTCACAGTTGGATGGTTCTCTTTCTCTATCTCTCTCTCCTTCCTCCCTATCTCCCCCTTCCTCTCTCTTTACCTCCCCATCCTTCTCTTTCTAATGTGATTTTCTCTGTATGATTAATACAGTTAAGAAGTCCCACACTCTATCGTCTCTGATTTCAGAGCCAGGTCGTCTGAGGGAGCTGCTAGGTCGAATCATTAGAGGTCAGGAAACATAATGTTTAAGTTCCAGGTTGGCAATTATATTACCGCCATCTTTATTTATTTTTAAACTTGTTGCATATAAAAATCAGAGTGTTACTAATTGATGCGCGACAAAGTAAGGCACAGATAATGTACGACAAAATAGACAACTGCTCCATATGCTTCTTCATTTTTGTAACATTTAGGCGCAAAAACAAAAAAAACTTAGGCCATTATGAATTGTTTCTATTTTATTTTATTTATTATATTTTTTTTTTCCAAATACCTTTGTATAAAAAACAATTTTTTCAGACTTGGGGGAAATATTTTTAAAAATTGGGAGTCAACCATTTACAGGAAAAAAAAAATCCGTTTTTTTTCTTTTTTTTTTTTTTACAATCCACAGACCTTCGAAAAGTGGTAAGAAAACAAATATATAACAAATAAACGTTACTAAATGAAAAGATAGGTGTTTAGTGTTTTTATTTAATGTGAAATGTTTATTCGGTTCGAAAAACAAGTACAAGAAAAAATGTCTGCGTGGTATCTCTTTTATCTTTTAAGTCTCGGCAATGAGTTAACAACTTAAAATTATACAAAATACTGTTAGAAAATACTCAATATATGTCACAGGAACATATATTTTGCATATTTTTAGGTCATTGTCGAGATTTCAAAGACATGAGATACCACGTCAGCAGGAAGGGAGTTCCGCAATTCTTAAGAAGCTATTGGTAGCGCGATATGTTATAAGTGCCACTGCTTTGTCGCCCCCCCCCCATCTCCATAGCCGGGAGGTGATTTGGTCAGTCGTTGAGAGATAAGAGTAAGGGACAATAATGCAATTCGCCATGACTCATTCTCTTTTTCAGCCGGCAAGCATGGGATTAGCACGCATTATTTGGTGTCTCTAAAAAGTGGGAGCACCCCTCTTCCCCAGCAGTTAGTTAAGGTTAGTTAAGCTTTTTTTTTTAAATTTAATGGTTAAAGGTTTAATGGTTGAAAGTTTAATGGTTAAAGTTTTAATGGTTAAACATTTAATTGCTATGAATCGTCTATTTTTAATAGTAACATATTGTAATATTTTTGTAAGTTAAGATTCTGTTATATATATTGCAATCTGTGTTGTGTGTAGTTTGATCTACTTTAACTATGAAGACAAGGTCTGCCGCTTTCCCAGTCAGACCGTCCACTGGACAAAACAAGGGAGGGTAGAGCCGTAGCCCTTGATATATTTAAAGCTTTTAACAGGTTATGACACGATGGTCTTCTCAGAAAAATTAGTTAACATGGTATAACTGGAAGAATACATAATGTAAATCCAGGTTCTCCTCGACGGCCGTACATCAAAACAATATAATATACATCACAGGGGTCTATCCTTGGATCTTTTATTGTTCCTGATATTCATAAATTACCTCCCTGATAAAATTGTTTCTGAGATGGGATATTTACTGAGGGCACAGCTCTCTATAAGAGGCACGAGAGGAAAACAAATGAACACATATCTAAGGAAATGGCAAAAACACTAGAGGATGACATCAAATCTGTAGTGGAATTGAGACAAAAATGGATGGTCATATTCAGTGCTGCCAAGACTAAGCTTGTTTCCTTCAATAATTACAAGAAAGCTTTCTCTACCGTGCTAGAAAACTACTTACATCTGAAAGTATCCCGTACCTCTATAAGGCCACCATTCGCTCATGTGTGGAGTACTGTTGTCACATTTGGGCTGGCGCATCCGCTACTTGTCTCTCACTCCTGGACAGAGTTGAAAAGAGAGTCGCCAACCTGATGGTCCTGAACTGTCGTCTAGGCTTCAGTCTCTGTCCCAGCGACGAAATGTTGCATCCCTCTGCCTGTTCTACAAGTATTTGTATGGTGAATGCTTTGACAAACTAGAAGCACTTGTACCCACTCGTCGTGAATAACCCAGACAAACCCGACAAGCAGCTAACTCCCACCCCTTCACAGTAGAGATCCATAGGTGTAAGAAAGCCTTCTACTCCAATAGTTTCTTCCCCAAAACTGCTAAACTTTGGAACTCCCTTCCGGGATTCTGCTTTTCCAAGTGTACTGGCATGCAGAAGTTCAAGTGTAATGTTAACAAATATCTTGCTGCTCATCGCCCTTCATAATACCCCTGCAACTTATGTCCCCGATAGTAGCCCCCTACTTTAAAGTGGCACTGTGCTTGCTTGGGGTGAAAATTGAATAAAAAAAAGAGAAAAATAATCCTTGAGGAATGGGGAACCGCCCGGATAAAAACATCATATAATTCCTGATACGCATTCACTCCTTTAAAAAGAAACTTCCAAGTAACTATACACATAGTGTTAAAGTGGTCGGTCATTCAAGTGGCCAACTCATAGTGTTACAATTTAGTAATCATTGACCAGGGTTTCATTCCTAACGTAGGGATGAAGATGACCCATTGTGTTACACAGCTGCCCTACCGTGGTTAAATTAGATTTAACTTACTCATCCGCATCCTCATACTGCTTTATGAGACTAATTTGGCCTTGCCTGGTACGATGTTCACCCCTGACAATATACTCAGTACGGATATTCCACCGTACGTCTCGCGACTTCGTTTTGTCTGAAATGACGCGGTCCGTGTACCTTTCAACCCTCCTTACCTTGGACCATTCAACGTTTTGGCACGAAATAAATTTAAAAAAACACACACTTAAAGCTGGATATGAATGGTCGCACCGAAACGATGTTGGTGGATAGATTAAAAGAAAACCCACACTGAATGCGACATTGCCGTGTTGGACGGACGCGACATACCCAGCTTCAACCTCGTTCACTCACCAACACGCACGTTTGATTGAGCCAACTATACAAAACAAGAACAGGGAGGACAGTCTACTGACCCAAGAAACTGTCAAAAGATTACTATACTTAAATGTTCAATCTCTTTCCGCTACATAAACAAGTACATTTATCTTGATACACACAATCGTTGTGGATGGAGAGCCTTGTTGCGGAGCGATATTTTGGTTGCGAGATTTCAATGCCTCTGGCGAGAACCAACGAGAGTTCCTACAAAAAGAGAGAAACACAATTCATTGCAGACTTGTTCGTCGCAAAGACTCGTCTCGACGATATAACACGCAAGCACACAAGTCGATATGACACACCCAACTCGACGACTCTCACAGTGACACAATGAACAACTAAAAACTTATTAGAAATTTACTTGAAATTGTTAAAAATTTAGCAAAAACATTACAAAATAAATGTTATTTAAAATTTATAACTAAAATGGGATTTGTATTACTATACACACAGATTCGAAAAAGTTGTCCAAAAACAATTATATAAACAAGAAATATTATAAAAGCAAAATAAGTTACTTTTGTACGTAACTTGATAATTTTTTGTGTTTTTATTTAATGTAAAATATTTAATCAGCTCGAAAAACATAGAGTATTTGCCGATATATTGGAAAATTTAAAATGGCGGGGAAACGTTTGTTAGGAGTCTCTTTTTTATTATTTTTATAAATAATATAAGATGTATGTTGTGAGCATCTTCATATTGAAGTTGATTTTTTTTATTCCCAGGTTCCGCAAGGCAAGATCAATTAGATGGAAAGTATGTGTGCCTATTCTCCGATTTTTTTTTTTTTTTACTTGGGAGTCACCACTTATGAAGTCCCGAAGGCCACTCGAGAATAAGGGTTAATCAATGTAAGGTGGCAGTCTAGTAATTCTTAAAGGTGTAGATTAGGTAGAATTTGATTATTTATGGGGACGGCTCAACAAGGACTTGTTTACATTGGATTTGAAGGCTACTATGTTGTATTTAACCGAGAAGCAGTCCAGCGGAACAGTATTGCACAGATAGGCAGTTCTTGAAAAGAAACTTTGGTCATGGAATCTGCATTTAGATTTAGGCACAGATAGAGAGTGGGAGAATCATATAGTGGTTGTAGTTGTCGAGTACTTTTTTGTGAAAGTTTGGTAAGGGGGATGCCATAATTGGAGTTCAGTCGAGCACTTGCGATGAAAATAACGATAGAGCAGAGAGAGGCTCGCAACGTCTCTTCTGTGGGGAAGTGGTTGCAGGGAAGAGAAAAGGGCATCGCCTACTAGGTTTCGAAACCGGATTTGAACTGTATCATGGCAGGATAGGGCGCACTGAGCGGATCCTGTCCAGATATAGCAAGAGTACTCCATTTTAGGACATACGTGGTCCTAATACGGAAAGAGCAATCAGGTACATACTGGTGCGGTAGAATGATCCAACAATTTTCCTGCACTCTTGGCAACAGATTTGATGTTCGTGTTCAATTTCAGGTCAGGAGTGAAGGGTAATCTCAGAAGTTTGTCAAGAAATGGTGCTCCCCTAAGACGATAGTCGCTTATTTCAATTGAGGCGTGATGGGTGTCAGGGCGATTATGATGAAAAGAGAGAAGCTTGGTTTTCGATGCATAAAAATTAACCAAGCACCCTTTTCCCCATTGCACCACGTTCTCAAGCTCAGAAGACAGAGAATCAAGAAAAATCTTGACATTGCTGGTATTGGAAGTGTTACACTTCATTGAATTGTATTCCCTATTTTTATTGTTGTTGTATGTGAACACGCACACATACACAAAAATAGACTTTTATAAATATATATATATATATATATATGTACTGTTTCGCAGCTCATCAGTGCAGCAAGACAGGTAACTACCTCAAGCCAGGATTGAAACCCGACCGTTTGTACGGCAGTCAAGGCTCCTAACCATTACGCTATTGGCGGCTGCTTGAACGAGTAGTGAGTTTAACGATGTTTTGATATCGTTCGAAATACCTCCGCTCGATTTGTTTACACAAAGAGCGTCGCTTATATGCTAATGGTAATTCGTGTTTCACTTCTCAATATGCTCAACTCAATATATATATATATAAGTAGAGACGATGATCACACGGAATACACGAACACAAATAGACGACACATCAAGAGTAAATAGACTCGTTTATATGCGCGTTATATGCGCGTCATATATAAATACAGTACTTTTACAAACCAACCGAAACTTTAATCAATTTAAGTTCCCGCTTCAGCAAATGTTGGGGCCCACTGCATAGAAATGTACGTCGCTTTTCTTGAATGAGACGCGGAGAGAACAGGTATCTAAATACCTACTTAGCGTTTCTTTCGCCCCCCCCTCGTCCTCGCCCCCACCTTTCATAGGCACATGTAATTAAAAACTCTTCACCTCCTCCTTGACGAAAACTACACACTTGCGAGCACCAATGCCTTCTGCCCTCATTATTCCCCCCTTGTCTTTTCAAAAAACCGACATTTTCAGTATAACCTCTTCCCCCAGCGTTTGACACCATTCAGCCGTCAACGACTAAACGACAAAAGCCCAAACGCTGGCTTTCTTTTTGTTTCCATCGTTTTAAATGTGTTATCATTAACTCCCTTAAAATTCTCACACAGTTCGACATCAGTGATTATTCAGTGATAATAACAGGCGGTGTTCCCTGGAATCTGAGCGACAAGTCTTCATAGTTTTCTAGCACTTTCCAGAACTTTCACTGACTTAATTTAAATCATTTGGCGTTATCGCAACAGCCGTACTCCATAAATTTCTTACTAGTAAAGACCATTGGAGTAGTAAGTGGACCTTGTATTTACTTTCAGCAATCTCGTAATTCTTGCTTTCCTTTTTTTTGTCCTTTAGTCCTTGTATTCCATGTTTCTGACAAAGGGGGGGATTGCTGATTTCTGGGTTGGAATCTATCTAGCATTTATTGTTGGTTAGTTCTTGACACTGAAATGATATTTTTAGCTCTTGACATCAAGTGGCCTGATGTTTTGTCTGGAGTAATTTCCATGAATAATATTTAAAAAAGTATTTGGATGCTAATAAGCTACACAAATCTAAGTAGTGCAGGTCTGGATAATACTCTCTCTTTTTCTTTCTCTCTCTCTCTCTATATATATTCCCATAAATGTTTTTGTGTGTGTATTGATATTCATATTAAAACCCCTTTTCTATCCATTTAAAAAGAAAATATGTCTTTCTTGTCGTGGAATTGCATTCATCTGCAAAAGATCTAGCTAATTTGCATATTCTTTTAAACATTCATTTTAATTAATTCCCTATTAGTTTTTTCGGTTTTCTTATGGGATGATCATCTTTAGTTAACTATTACGTGTAATTATATTCATTCAGATATTCTATATGATTTATACTTGCGTAATATTTGCGTAAAAAGCTTATAGTAAACACAAACCTCTTTATATATATATTTTTGTATGCGTATATATTGTTGTTTAAAAATATTGCCTACAAAACTCCTCCGCCACTTTTTGGTCTATAGATATGAAATTTCATATATATAGTATTTGAACTCATGCAAAAATTTATATTTGTTTTTTAGCCGAAGAAAATCGGTGCAAAAATCGGTGTAATTGTTAAAAAATGGAATTTGTCAGGTGATGGTCGAACTACAGCATTACGAATATGCAAGGGTAACGTATGGTTCATGTTTTAATTTTTAGCCTTGCAGCAAACATGTCTACATAGCTCAGGCATTAATGTCAAAGGAAAAAGTAAATCGTGAGCTAAACGTGGCATACGAGTCATTTTTTTTAAACTTTTTAAATCATTACTATATATTGAGTCCAATGCAATATAGTAATAAATAAGAAATTTGCATTAATCAAAATATCATATTTAAGCGTATTTTGCGACCGGGCAATGCCGGGCTGCCTCATCTTGGGTTGAGCATATTGGAAAGTGATATACAAACTGAAGCGACGTCTTTGTGTAAACAAATCGAGCATTTGGGCGATGTCAAAACATCGTTAATTCATTATCCACACAGCATCAGCCGTATAGCGTAATAGTGAAAAGCCTTGACTGTCCTTTGGGCGGTCGGGTTTCGATCCTGTTTAACCGCACGGATGAACTGCGAAACAATACTGTATGTGGATGACTATATATATATATATATATATATATATATATATATGTATATATATATATATATATATGTATATATATATTGTTTACATACATTTAAATAGTGAAACTTAATCTTAAAGACATAACCGTCGAAATTACCCGTAACTTTTGGGGGACCCACTATTTTGTAACTACAAGTGCTCTTTAGGGGTGGGGCGTTTTTATTTTTAATTTTATTTTTATTTTTTGTTAAGCCTTTTTTATTTACGGTGGCTATTATGGTGGCATTTTGTAAATTGGGTATTTTTTTATCCTTGAGTTTTCTTTTTTATTTCATGGAGCATTTAATTACGTTCGGGACGGTTAAGAGAAGGACGGATGCACGAACAGGATATGTGCGAGGGTTATGAGGTGGGGGTGGAGGGGGCTATTATAAAACTTGTACAGGGAAGCGAAATAATAAAAGGAAAAGAAAAAGTGAAGAATAGTGAGAAAAGGGTATTAAGAAGATGGATGAATGAGAAAACTAAAAAGCAAGGCGCTTCTACACTATTGGGACGGGATTTTGGTTATCGTAATATTGAATTTCACATGAAAACAACTGTATTCTCCGTATTTTAAGATGATTATATCAAAAAATTACGAAAATTAATAATTTCGAAAAAAATTATTTAAGAAAATAGAATTTGAAGAACACGATCGTGTAAGCTTATGTAAGCCCCACATTTTCAAGACAATGAATGTTGGAATGTTGATGTCATCTGGGGTAATACAAGAGATGGCAGACAACAGTGATATATATATATATATATATATATATATATATATATATATATATATATATATATATATATATGTAAAAGCGATTTAGAAGGCTGTCACAATGCGAGGAATGAATTATAGTTGCTGTTGGTAAGAGGAGACGAGAGCAAGTGGCGATTTACAAATCAAAAATAAATAAATAAATAAATAAAATAAAAATAAAGACAAATAAAATAGCAAATTTATAAACATGTTAATTACCTAATCATACCATACATAAATTCCCTACTCACATTTGTCCCGAGGCCTCACATAGCTACACAACTTCCGGCCCTTCATCCAGCATGCTTTGAATCGACCTGTTACGCACACCATTTGAAAAGGGAAAAATTTTTCCGAAATTAATAATGGAATACGTCGCATGAATACAAGTAATACATTTTACCATACAACTGAATAAGTATATATATATATAAAAAAATAATAAAATATATCTATATATGTACTTATTGATTTGTAAATCGATTTGTAAATCGCTACTAGTTCTCGTCTCCTCTTACCAACAGCGACTATAATTCATTCCTCGCATTGTGACAGCCTTCTAAATCTCTTTTACATACCTATCCCACACAATGCTTCAAGCAAACTACATATCAATCATATATATATATATATATATATATAGAGAGAGAGAGAGAGAGAGAGAGAGAGAGAGACAGACAGACAGACAGACAGACAGAGACAGACAGAAAGAGAGAGAGAGAGAGAGAGAGCGATCACGACCACCAAGCTAAGCGCCACGTTTTCTCCCACACATCAACCCCACCCCGCACGCTGTCATTAAAGTTAAACCTGTTATTTGGAAACCACAAAAGTATTTTGGATAAACAAAACATTTTTCTAACAAGGTTTTTCTTCCTTGGAAAATTGTAACTGTTTGGTATGGGGCAGTCAAACCAGCTGCCAACATTGCCCTGCTTTTTATTGAAACCAGCCGAGAGCTCTTTTTAGTATCCTCGTTGTTCCCTTGTCTGGATCTCTTTTGCACTTGGTTCACCAGGAATATCAGTTAGGTAGGACTTCAGGTTCTTCTTCATAAGCTATGTGACACCTATAATAACTGGTATGATTGATATCTCCTTAAGATTCCAGTTTCTTTTCATATCATACATGAGACCTTGATATTTGGTCTGTTTCTCCCTTTCAGCTCTGTTCAGACCTCCATCATTAGGGACACTAACTTCAACCAAGGTTAGCACTCTCTGTGACTTATTCCATATAACTATGTCAGGTTGGACAGCAGCATTTTCGAGATAGGTGGTTGCAAGTATTACATGGTCGTAACGTATGGTATATAAGTCATTTCCAACTGTTCTTTCAGGCTGAAGTTCCCAGGACTTGCTACTACATTGGAGGTTTAATTTTTTCAGATGGTCCAGTGGAGGTACTTACATACTCCAGCATGTCTCGCTGTGTAGTAGCCATCCTCCAATGGAACTTTGCAACTTGATATCACCAGTTGTGTGTGTGTTTTATTATCACCAGCGAGTGTATATGTCGAGAAATGACAATGATTGATTTTTTGGAATTGTATAGACATTTGACGATCGGCAGCAGTGGACATATAACAATAATTTTTTTAAAAAATGATAATCAAATATTCCAGAGGCATGCAATTTTTTTCGTCGATGTGTATTGAGTTTTACGCATTTAAGAGTAAAAAAAAAGAAAAGAAAGAATACTCCTTTAGTTAAAAGTAAAAAAAATTATTAGTTTACTTTTTAAATCGTAAATTTTTACTTTTTCATATTTTCTTTGTAACTGCCGTAGTATTGACCGCGCTGAGGATTGAACTTACAACCTGGAGAACTGAATTTTATCAGCTATTTCATCCGTGACGTTTATTTTATTTTATTTTTTTTCATGTGTATATTATTTTTTACCTTAATTTATTCTACGTAATTCGCAATTGTGTTTTCGATCGTCTACACTGAGAATTGAATCGTAAACCTTCAAGAGACTATCACTTTTACAATTGATTTTTTTTCACGCACTTTAACCACTTCGCCACAAGTTTTCACGCACAAAAAATAAAGGAAATAATGTATGCAGAATCAAGAAATTTATAATATCTGCCAAAAACAAAATAATTTACACCAGAAAAGAGAGAAAGGAGACAGAAACATTCGCGAGTTCGACAAGATACACCTGAAGAAGATCGGAGGTTACATCGACCGAAACATTGTCAAAATGACACTCAAGATGAGAACAGTCGTCCGATAAATCCAAATAATACAGACATACAGGATGAACGATAAAATTGTCGCCCTAGAAACGACGACATGATTCCATTTCCGTTTGATGAAAACCGTTCTTTTTATTGCCGGTCATCTATTAGTTGGCCAGTTATGTACAAATCCCAAGAGCGATAGGTGCCTTCTATTATGACTGAAAGTGACACAATGTTCATCGAGCGAGATCGGAGATGCGCCGCTGTTCAACTCATGTTCTCTACCGATCAAAGTTATGACAACAGGATCATTGCCAGCACCCTAAAAACGCATGTCTGAATCGCCATGAATAACAGGGACGTGCCCGGGGTGATCAAAACAAAGTTTCCAGCCACGGTTATGGTCTTTGGTGTAAGTGAGGATCACATCATGCCACACCACATCATTGAAGTCAGCTTAAAAATCAACACCAAAGTGTACTTGCATGTGCTGAAGAGTGTGATAATCATTTGGTGCAATTAAGTGGCCACTGGCAGAATCTGGGTGTGGCAGCAGGACTCTCCGCCGGCCCACAAGTCCAGAGACCTAGGCTTGGCCTCAGAAGGAGTGCTAAAACTTTGTACCCTTCTCTCACTGCCCCCCCCCACTTGGCCCTAATTATTGCCTTCCATACTTACCTAGCACAGGTAACGCCCTGGCCTTCTTGGCCCGGGCTCAAAGATCAAAGTGTAGTATCTGTTCCGGCAGATGCTGCACTTAAGATAATTTGTACCAGTCAATGAAGGGGAAACCCTCTATACTGGGACAATTATTATTTTTGGTAACCAGAGTGCCCCCTATTTGCCTACTTTTAGGGGAGCTGGTTTTTACCTCACATTAAAAACGGCCTTGTGCCTAATTTGCTCAGTGGGGGAGCAAATAAATACCATCTGTTCCGGCAGATACTGCAAGCTATGACTAGCTATGACTAGCAAAGACCAGATGTGGGGGCAACCCCACATGCCTGACCTTTAACCAGCTCCCATTTCCCACCTCTCGGGAGCTGGTCCCCTTTTTCCCTTCCCCCTCCTTTCACTCCTCACATTAAAAATCGGCCTTGTGCCTAATTTGCTCGGTGGGGGAGCAAATAAATACCATCTGTTCCGGCAGATACTGCACTTGAGATAATTTGTACCGGTCAATGGAGGGGAAGCCCTCTATACTGGGACAATTATTATTTTTGGTAACCAGAGTGCCCCCTTTTTGCCTACTTTTAGGGGAGCTGGTTTTTACCTCACATTAAAAACGGCCTTGTGCCTAATTTGCTCAGTGGGGGAGCAAATAAATACCATCTGTTCCGGCAGATACTGCAAGCAAAGACCATATGTGGGGGCAACCCCACATATAAGACCTTGGTCAATGAAGGGGCAACCCTTCATACTAATTGTCACTATCCAGCTCCCCTACTCCCCGGGGAGTTGGTCCCCATTTCCCCTTCACTCCTCACTTTAAAAATCGGCCTTGTGCCTAATTTGCTCGGTGGGGGAGCAAATAAATACCTTCTCTCACTGCCCTCCCTCTTCCTCAGATCTGAATCCGTTGGATTACTTCGTTCGGTCATACGTTGAGAACATCACAAACATGACCTCCCACAACACTAAACTCAGCCTGATAGCCGCCATATGCCAAGTATTTACCGAGCTCACGCCGGTACTTGTAGAAAAGGCATGCTCCCAATTCTGGACCAGTATCGAGGCGGTGATTGAGGCTGAAAGCGGCTACAGTGAATAGATGTCAGCTCTACTACATAATCAAGTTACCTGAATTGATTTATTTTTTCAATAAAAGTTTAAAAATAAAGCTGTAGTGTTGTTTTCTTTAAGGCGACAAATTTATCGTTCCGCCCTGTACATACTTTTAACTGCGTCTTTTGGCGGTGACTGTGGCAAACTGGTTAATTACACGGACTGAAAACCTTGCTGTGTCAAGTTTAAATCTAGTTTGTTTATAAACCATTACAATTTCTTCTTGATACAATGAATTTTTATCTTAGGGTTTGTGTTCCTTGATAGAAGGGCTGGTTGAGTTTGAATAAAATAAAATACGTATTAGATACGTTTGAAGCCAAAACAACGCATTATTACAAAATAAACGGATATTTATTTTGTTTGAAATTTATATTGAAATTCGTGAATATATTTCGAAGATGCACTTCATCATCGCTAACCTGAATTTCGCATGACCAACGCACCGTCCCGACATTTGAAAAGACTACCGTAGACACAACAAACGGACTTCTACTGATTCTATGCTCCAACAACAACATAGCAAAAAGAAAGAAAGAAAGAAAGACATACTGAAGATGAAGTATATCTTCGAAATATATTTATAAATTTCAGCATAAATTTCAAACAAAATAAATATCTGTTTATTTTGTAATAATACGTTGTTTTGGATTCAAACGTATCTAATAGATATTTTATTTTATTGAATTTTTATCTATTTGGATTAAACTTCCCAAATGATGCTTGCTGCCTATGCGCAATAGCTGGTGCACAGGTTGAAATGAACAATTGGAGTAAGTATAAGTTATTACAGAATTTCCGCGTTGAGACATGTACTCCAGTGTCTGCTTGATCTATTCCGAGGAAAAAAGTGGAACAGACAGACAAATGTGTAACGTTGAACACGTTTGCGCACGTGTTAACATGTAGGGGCTCAATCCGTTGTAGGCTCCGTCGCAAAAGAGACCAAAACAAGTAAGAACTCAAGTCACCTTTTTTTCCGTTGAAACATCATTTATTTCTCATTACTCTCCTGAATAAAACGTGATCGTCAGTTTGCACACAAGTTCCTTTTTTTATAATCCTTTTCCTTCTTCCTTGCCCTGGCGTTACTTTGTACACCGCTCGGTCATTTGCATTCAGCTGTCCGTTCTCTCTTACATATGTGTGTCTGTACACGTTTCACGTTTTCTTAGAAACTACTGAGCCGATCTGGTTGAAATTTTGTATGTACCTTTGTTATGATAAGGTGCATTTAACTAAGTATTATAGTTTCCGTACTACGTACAGATAAAGATTTACGAGGATCAATGATGTTAGTCACTGTAATACGACATTTACTCCAGAAGATTTCTCGGAAACTACTGAGTCGATCTGGCTGAAATTTTGTATGGAACCTTGTTATGTTACGGTACAGCGAACTAAGTATTATGGTATCCGTTCGATGCACAGTTAGCGATTTATATGGATTAATAAAGATTAGTCATCACAATGCCTCATTTAATCTAGGGGTTTGAAATAAAGCACGAATTCCAAATTCAAAGGGATATAACTTTTTCCTGTTTTTATCGAGTGTTAAAGAATAGTATAAGATATTACGAATATACATAATATTCCAATAGTCAGTGTTAGTCAGAAATCAATGGTAATTGGCTTTTACGATAACGCAAAATCATTTGCAATGATTATCGAAAGAGTTGGGCATATTGGAAATCTAGTGAGACTTGTCACTCATACTCCAGGAAACAAAGCCGGTTATTACCAGTGAGCAATCAGTTATAATGACCTGTGTGAGAACTCCTAGTTAGTTGCTTATAATAATAGGTAGCATGTTGGTGTTAAGGATGTCGATTTTCGTGGATGCTACTTAATAGAAAAACGATGCTGTCCAATGAGTCCTAGTTGTGAGTCTCGTTTACATAAAAGGCACTGGGGTGCGCCTCTGGGTAGATTGGGTTTGCTTGTATTCTTTCCCTCGACTCCTTCGAGAGTTCGGCGTCTATGATTATTCCGAGAGTATAGAAAACTCTACGCACGGGATGACCTTTTCCTAGAGTATTTTCCTATGTCTTTGGGATTAATTTCAATTCACTGGAGCATGAGATTCCCTTTGATATTATCCTTGAGGCGTTGTTTTGTGGAAGACTAACTGTCCGATTTCCCTCAACAAGCACTTCGTACAAAATCCTCCCGAGCAACTGGTGTTCCTTCAGGCGGACGACGTTGATAGTGCAGTTGATCTGTGTCAAGCCAACTGAGACTAAGCGAGATTGTGACAAAAATTTTAAAATGATAATTAAGTTCTGGTACCCTTTATAAAATGTTAATGCCTAGGGGTGAAAAACACCAGAAAAGGGTCACGGAGAAAAGAACTACGGAAAAAATAGTTTACGAGAAAAAGGAGCAATTTTTGCTAGGAAAGAAAATTGGGCAACTATGAAATAAATATCGATTGAAAATATATTTTAAGACTGTTCTTACTCCTGTCTCATCGCCGCATTTTTGAATTACTGTGCCTGTTTTATAAATATTTTAATGGAATGTGTTCTGATGAACTCGTTTTACTTGTAACCCCTTGACGTACATATCCCTGACGAACCCGCTTAGCAATAAGATCTCACCTCTTCATTGTTGATGTCGTTAAATGCCAGAAAGCTTAATATTCTAATAGTTTCTTCCCTCGAACAGCTAGACTTTGGAATTCCCTTCCTGCTGACTCCTTTTCTGGCTGTACTGATATGCAGAAGTTTTAATGGAACATAAACAAATACCTTGTTACACTTTCCTAGACATGGTCCCAAATAGTAACCCCTTTCCTGGCTGTACTGATATGCAGAAGTGGCGATATGCTTTGTAAGAAGCGAACATGAGTAAAGAAAATAATAAAAAGATATAGTTTTAAAAGGGCTAAGTTCACCCATAATATTTTTGAAATATTTTAAAATATTTACTTTTTTTCTGCTTTAGACTTGATGAAAACATCTGTGCGAGCCCTCTCTAGTCTCGCACAAAAACACGCGTCCACATCTCAAGCCATTTTTCATGTCATACACATACGCACACACACATACGCGCACACGTACACACACGTGCATCTATTCACGTTCACGTACATACACTCACATTCGTGTGCATACACACACACGCTAACGTACACGCATGTGCGCACACGTACGCACACATGGACAACTTCACTTCCCCTTTAAAGGAAATCCACACATGCGCAAAAGACTACCGGAAACAACTACAAAAGCAAGAGACCTGAGCTGTTTCCTCTTTTTCGCTTTGGCTCCCGACCTAAGTGGTCGACGGACCAACCACTCTCTTTCGGGGCGCCCGGCCGCTTCGCATCCCCTGCTACTATGTGTGGGGCAAGAGCCAATATACAGTGTGTACACTTTACACACTTTCTTTCTCCATGGCCTGGATTGACTCTCTCCCCCTATCTCTCTCTCTCTCTCTTTCTCTCTCTCCACAACAATAAATTTTCCCTCTTATCAGTTAACAGCGAGAGACGCACGCCAAACTAAACACGTGCTGTACGCTTTTCGTTCATTTGTTTCTTCATGAAATAAATTCTAGTTCGTTTAATTCAATAAACGCGTTGTTTGTTCATCTCTCAATTCAATTCATTTTACCTATTTTGTACGACTGGAGGATATATATAATATATCCACAAGTCCACAACACATTGGTGACCCGAACGTGAGATGAACATGCATTTCCTTCTGACCCCCCAGTCCTCTACACATCTATTACAATAAAAGCAATTGAACTAGTGCTTTCCACGTGCAATGGCAGTAACACATTCAAGTATATACCACAGCTGGCTGTTCCGTTTCTGTTGGTATTTTTGGGGAGAGTATGTAGCTGTCTATGCTAACCAACCAAGTCGGATGCTATACCGAACGCATTTTTTTAAACATAGAGGGATAAATATTTCCCATATCAACGTTCGGAAACTGTCCCAGTCAGTTATCGAGTTGTAACGTTGTGCCCCATTTTTAACGGCGTCGTTACATTTCAACGAATCCAACACGTTGTAGACTCCGACACAAGGAAACAGAAAGAAAGAAAAAAAAAACTCGATTCACTTTCTTTTTTTAACAATAGATTTTATATCTGCTATTTCTAATAACACATTTCTTTCTAAATATCCAAACAGTTCATTTCTTCTCCGGTCGCGTGTGACTTCTCGTTTCTCCTCTGACGCTATCCACGCGTCTCGAACACGTGCTTCTTCCGTCACGTCTTAGACACCACTTCTCTGAACATTAACTGCTTTACTTCCGACTTTTGCCGCATGTGTCGGTTTATTATTTTTGTTGTGACGTCATATCGTGCAGCCGGCTTGGTCATTTGCATATGTCACACACTGCTACTGCTCTAAGCATCAGCTGCACTGTTACAGAGTATCTATACACTGTTCGATGGAGATGGATATTTGGGACCCTGTTACACTTGGTTTTGATCAAAATCCCTTAACGTGGTAGATCGGAGGATGAGTACAGTTCATGGCGTACACTGGTTTTGGAAACTCTTATGTATTTAAAAAATAAAAAAAGAAGCAAAATAAAGAAATGAAATTAAATAGACTCTTATAAAACACTCGTTGCCCTTTTTTCCGTTGCCTTTTTTCCCCTAAATTCTAAAATATTAAAAGCATGCATATTTAATGTTATGACCCTTTAGGCTGTGATTATAGCGTAGTATCTGTTAACTGTGGCAAGCGGAGTCAAGGGTCAAAACATTATTATTATTGTTATTGTATTCCTATTAATTGATTTGAGCGACGGGTGGTCGCTGGATCAGTTATTATGATTAGAAGAATAAACAATTAAATTGGGGAAGAAATGATTGACGTGTGAATCGCAAAAGGAATGTGAAAATAGAAAAAAGATGTAAACATTATTTTGGGGTTTTGAATAAACAAATAACTAGTTGTGGACATTAGGTTGGTCTGAGACACGTAATTAGGTGACGTAAGAGAACACGTGATGTAGTTAGTTTTGGAGAGATTCAGAGAGTTGAGAATTGACCACCAGAGCGGACAGACGTCTAGACTGGGGTGGACAAACAGCTAGGGAGCGAGCTGTAAGAATAGAACATGTAGACGAACTGCAGATCCTGTGAAAACCATTTGAGACAACTGTAATAAATTTATATTATAAAAATATAAAAAGTTGTTTTATGGTTTCGCCAATAAGAACAGATGTCTCAATTGGATGGTGCTGATCGCTTCATGGTTCGTCACGGAACAGCGGGAAGATACAGAAGAACTCTTCAAGAAAAAGGTATGAAACATATATTATTCCTCTTATATATGAACTGTAAAAATATCCCGTGTGATAAGTCTGATACAACATGACTCGTTTTACACGTCAATATCATGTCCCCTGGCTAAACAACATACATACGATTTATACGTTTATTATCTGTCTGTTAAAAGAACAATATCTCACCTCCACTAGATAACACATGCCACGTTTTAATATATCATCTCCTCAAATATAAATCAATATACAATACATAGTATTGTATTGTTTATACACATTTTCTTATTTTAACCTATGTTTTACTATTTATCAGTTATTTCTCAATTATTTAATTAAACAAAACAAACAAAACAGACAATTTATTTTAAATTTGTCTAAAGCAAATTTCTTGTACAGTGGATTTTATGTCTTGGATGATAAGGCCCTTTGCACTTCGCCAAAGAGGAGATAATTAAAATGTGAAGCGCCGTCTGGTAAGTGCATGTATAATTGTGTTGAGCAGCTTAGTTAATGCTACAAGATTAGCACAATACCAAGGGAGTATAATTGGTATGACGATTTTGATTTGTTTTCATAGTACAATTACAACTTATATATACTACACTGCGAAGAAGGTAGGTGCTCTCTACCGTGCTAGAAACTACTAACGCCCGAAAGTATCCTGTACATCTATAAGGCCACCATTCGCCCATGTATGGAGTATTATTTTCATATTTGGGCTGGTGCATCTGCTACTAGTCTCTCGCTCCTGGACAATGTTCAAAAAAGAGTCGCCAATCTGATAGGTCCTGAACTGTCGTCTAAGCTTCATCCTCTGTCTCATCGACGAAATGTTGCATCCCTCTACCTGTTCTACAAGTACTTTAACGGTGAATGCTCTGACGAACTGCAAGCACTTGTACCCCCTCGACGTAAATACCCTCGACTGACCCGACAAGCAGCTAAACCCCACCCCTACACAGTCGAGATCCCTAGATGTAAGAGAGCTTTCTACTCCAGTAGTTTATTCCCCAGAACCGCTAGACTTTGAAATTCCATTCCGTGACCTTGCTTCCCCAACTGTACTGACATGCAGAAGTTCAAGTGCAACATGAACCGACATCTTGCTGCCCAACTCCCTTCATAGTACCTCTATAGCTTATGTCCCTGATAGTAGCCCCCTACATCAAAGTAGCAATGTGCATTGTTTGGGGTGAAAATGTAATAAACAAATTATACTAGCGGGACCTGTGGAAATTCCACAGCGTTCTCTTTCATATATTATATATTCATATTGGCATTCTGTGGATGTTCAGCGTAAATGGAGATGTCCTGGTATTATTGTACCTCTTTTGTCAAAACTGCAAAAAGTATTTATCTAAGCTAGCAGGGACGCCCGGCGTTGGCCGGTCGTAAAACACGCTTAAATATGATATTTTAATTAATGCAGATTTCGTTTTTATTATTATAGAGTCAATTTTCTATCGATTCTTATATATTATAATGTTGTGATTTCAAAACTAAAAAATATATCTATATGACTTGGGTGCATCAGCTTGAATCGAAACCGAAATCAAAACTTATGAAGAAAAAATTATGATAACTTGAGTTCCTTCAGATATAATCGAAACCGAAACCAAAACTTATCAAGAATTCTTGGTAAAATTATTTATTAAAAAATAGATGACTTGAGAGCGCCATCAGCTATAATCGAAACCGAAACCAAAACTTATAAAGGATCTTTGGTAAAATTATTCATTACAAGAAATAGGTCATAACAATTAAACGACAGTCAACCAGAAGAAAAAAGATGTAAGCGTGACACACAAAATAACACACACGCTATCGTATTAATATATAGATGTGGAACAAGATAAGCCTATCTTTCTTCCCAATCGACTGCAGCATGGTCGTCTTCGAGTCTAATATAAACAAATATTTGCTAAAGCTGTTCCATCAGAAAAAAAAAACCCCAAGTCCTCTTATATTATCTTCTGCTCATTCCTTCATTGTTTCTAACCTCGTCGTGACGATGATTATCATCCAACTAATGATCATTTTAATATTTATCCTCGAGAGGACACTGGCCTTAATAAGTGGTAGCAAAAAAAATTATCATCGCTATGAAAGAGTCTGAGAAACCATTCGAATAGTTTTCGGTCTGAAACCAGTCTTCTTGCTGGTGCTACCAGATCAGGCTGTCTGAAGGTAGCGACTTCCTGATCTAAAATGCACGAAACGTTGATGTTCCTATTTCCTTGCCTCCCCACGAGGGAAGAGTAAGACACCAGTGTGTCAACGTGATTGTGCCGTATATCACCGAAGTTAAGCAAGGTGGAGCTTGGCCAGTACCAGATGGGTGACCATTTGGGAAGGCGAAGCGCTGTATGTACTGTGAGGTAAAATACGAGGTTGGGAAACTGGTGCTGTCTATACCCTTCTCTCGAGGGTAGATGGGCCTCTCTTAAGCCGTGGCAGGTAACTCATCTAGGAATGGGGTCACGATAAAATATACCCTTGATAGCCCTGACGAAGCATCAAGTATTCGGTTACCAAGAAGCTTTGGATTTGCGGCCGTATGTTACGTTGTTACGTTAGACACGAGGTCGGTTTAAATGTGGCGGAAAATCCAGCTCCCAAAAAGAAGGGCACTTTGGATAGGAATAAAAATTGGTAAATTTTTAGATTAGGTCCACCTCCATAATTTTCTTTTAAATGACGACTTTTAATGGTTTTCGACTATGCTGAATACGGAAATCGCATTGAAATTTTGCAGAAATAAGTAGTTAGCGAGATATAAAAAATTGTTTCATGCATTGTATTCTTTGGCGGCCATCTTTGTTACGCACACGCCATGAACAAATCTACACGCGTAACAAAGATGGCCGCCAAAGAATACAATGCATAAAACAACTTTTTTATATTCCGCTAACTAGTTATTTCTGCAAAATTTCAATGCGATTTTCGTATTCAGCATAGTCGAAAACGTATAAATGTCGTCATTTAAAAGAAAATTGTTGAGGTGGATCTAATCTAAAAAAAATACCCAAAAATTAAAATTGCGTTAATCTAGAAAGGTTTCTCCTCAAATGATCGAGGACAGAAAAGTTGAAGTGTATTATCAGAACAGATACTACACTTTGCGTTTGTTGTTGTTGTTGTTGTTGTTGTTGTTGTTGTTGTTTTTTTTACCAAACGTTGATGTTATTTATCGTTTTCCTTTTTATTTTTTACAAGTAGCCGCTAGATGTAAATTTTTTCTTTGTTAGATTCCAAGCGAAATCTCCAGATCTTTTTTTGTTTTTTTTTTCACATTTTCACCCCAAATAAGCCACGTTGCAACGTTGGCGTAGGGGGCTACTATCAAGGACAAAGTTGCAGGAGTATTATGTGGGAAGTTTAGCAGCAAGATGTCTTTGTTTTTACTTCAATTTTCACCCCAAACAAGGCACAGTGCCACTTTAAAGTAGGGGGCTACTATCAAGGACAAAGTTGCAGGAGTATTATGTGGGAAGTTTAGCAGCAAGATGTCTTTGTTTTTACTTCAATTTTCACCCCAAACAAGGCACAGTGCCACTTTAAAGTAGGGGGCTACTATCAAGGACAAAGTTGCAGGAGTATTATGTGGGAAGTTTAGCAGCAAGATGTCTTTGTTTTTACTTCAATTTTCACCCCAAACAAGGCACAGTGCCACTTTAAAGTAGGGGGCTACTATCAAGGACAAAGTTGCAGGAGTATTGTGTGGGGAGTTTAGCAGCAAGATGTCTTTGTTTTTACTTCAATTTTCACCCCAAACAAGGCACAGTGCCACTTTAAAGTAGGGGGCTACTATCGGGGACATAAGTTAAGGGCGATGAGCAGCAAGATGCCTGTTCACATTACACTTGAACTTCTGCATGTCAGTACAGTTGAGGGAGCAAGAAATCGGAAGAGAATTATAAATTCTAGCAGTTCTGGGGAAGAAGCTAATAGAGTAAAAGGCCTTCCTGCATCTAGGGATCTCTACTGTGTAGGGGTGGGACTTTGCTGCTTCTCGGGTTTGTCGGGGATATTTTCGTCGAGTGGGACACAAGGGCTTGTAGTTCGTCGGAGCCTCCACCATTAAAATAGTTGTAAAACAGGCAGAGAGATGCAACATTTCGTCGATGGGACAGAGGCTGAAGCTTAGATGACAGTTTAGGACCTCTCAGGTTGGCGGCTCTCTTTTGCATCTTGTCCAGTAGCGAGAGACTAATAGCAGATGCACCAATCCAAATGTGACAGCAGTACTCCATATATGGGCGAATGGTGGCTTTGTAGAGGTACAGGATAATTTCAGGCGTAAGTAGCTTTCTAGCAGGGTAAAGAGAGCCCACTTTCTTCGCAGCAACCTTGGCAATGATCTCGATGTAATTTCAACTCATGTTTCCTGTGAACTTTAAGTCAATGAGCTTGAATGAAGTACTTTCAGGTAATGTATTTTTAGCCAAAGATATTGATGGTTTGTAAGGTTTCGTGTAATTATCTAGCTTGAAAATCGCTAAATTGGCCACATAGGTTGGGATATTATTTTCCTGATCAAGTTCGTCGTGTTGCCACCGGGTAATGCGTATCTTTTGTGTGGTCTCGGAACATGGTCAGCATTCTTTGCCGTCGTAATCAACCCGAAGTTAAGGCAGTTTTCTCATTAAGAATAACTTACCGTCGACGTTTAGTATATGAGGATTAGGAAATGAGTCGTTTTTTTTCTTTTTTTTTTTTTTTTTGCTGCGCGCAGCGACGGAGAGTGTGTGAATCTGAAACTAGAAAAGGGGCGGGTGGTATGGGGAGAAAGATGGCGTTCAAAAACACCCCAACCCTTCGCTCCGCGTCGGTAGTCTTCATTTATTTAAGGATTTATTTTGCTACTGTTTTCGTTTAAGATTTTCGTTTCTCGGTTCAATTGTACAATAGAGGCCGTTGAAATTCCGCTCCGATATGGTTTGATTTTTGTCGGGTCAGGTTTTGGTTGCTATACACATAGATTCGAAAAAGCGATCACAAAACAAATATATAAAAAAAATAAATGTTACCAAAGGCAAGATGAGTTACTCTTCTAACAATCTGGAAAAGTTTTTAATGGTTTCACTCACTTTAAAACGTGTAATCGGTTCGAAAATCATACAGTGTTTATCGATACTTTTTAAAAAGAAAAATGACGGCGTGCTCGCTGTTGAACACGATAAGTTTGGGAAAATGAGTTAAAACAAAAAAAATATACAAAATACTGTTAG
>NC_136517.1:79740255-79752755 GCF_053919585.1 Euprymna scolopes
GTATAAAAAAGCGAACCTCGACTCTAATCACAGACCCAGAGCCAGTTTGTTCAATGTCGACTGCGTCATATCAGACTGTAGCTTTCATTTCGAGACGAGGGAGCGGGTTTTTAAAAACAAACAAACAAACCCATTTATTCAAAACTGTCCCGCACAAATTAACTGCTGAATACCTATCGCCGTCACGTCAATCAAAAACGCGCACCTGTTGTTTTTTTTTAAACACTTTACTATTTTCCAACTGCGCGTCGTCAACGCTTCGGCTTTTTTTCACATACCCCGAAAAACACCCGGGCAACGCCGGGTACCCCTCGCTAGTAAAATATAAAATGAATTAAAGAAGTCCAAGTACTTAAGTTCAATTTGTATACACAAAGAGCATCGCTTATTACGCTAATGATAATTTGTATATCACTTCCCAATATGCTTAACCCAAGATTAGGAGCATTATAGTCATCCACATACAGTGCTGTTTCGCTGTTTCACAGCTCATCAGCACGGCTAGACAAACAACTAATTCAAACCAGGATCGAAAGATAGAGAGCTCTCTCTCTCTCTCTCTCTCTCTATATATATATATATATATATATATATATATATATATATATATTATTTTTAAAAAGTAATTATCCAGTGACACGTGTTTCGTCGTCTTCGACTCATCAGAGTGGCTTAATCTAGCGAGATTCGAAATCATGACCCCACGGTAATGAGCCAAACCCCTTTAGTCGCTCGTCCATCTCGCACAACTGCTTGAATATATCGCGATTTATTTAGATGTTGTTTGTTTTTGTTTTTGCGATACGTTTTGAATGAATTCAATCATTTACGAAAATGCATTTTTACCTAAATGCGAGTTGGGAATAATTTTCCTTTTAATCAATTTGGTACCCCCACATGGGGAGCGGCATATATATTATTTTTATGGACTCTCCCGTCGATTTCGACGTATGAGGTTCCGCCACAACAACTAAGTTGCTCGGAAATCCACACAGACGATTTGTTTATAGTGGTGAAGGCTTTGTGTAGAACCATCTACACTTTTTCGTATTACTGCTAACCTCCGTCGGTACAGGTAACTGCCACAAGACAGTAGACTGCGGGGTTTACATCAGAGTTTCCTTCTCCAAGACGTATGTCTTAACAAAGACTGGTGGTGCATCTCTCCCAGTGAATTAATGCGCCCCCAGATATCAACCTGGAATTTTCTACGACTTGGCGCACATGTGGACCCTCTGAGAACTATTTTGTGTGTATATATATATATATATATATATATATATATATATATATATATATATATGTATATATATATGTATGCATGTATATATATATATATATATATATATATATATATATATATATGTATATATATATGTATGCATGTATATATATATATATATATATATATATATATGTATATATATATGTATGCATGTATATATATATATATATATATATATATATATATATGTATATATATATGTATGCATGTATATATATATATATATATATATATATATATATATATGTATATATATATGTATGCATGTATATATATATATATATATATATATATATATATATATATATATATATATATATATATATATATATATATTGCTTACATTTTCACTGCGAATGTATTACGTTTCTCGGCTGTTTTTAAGCGGCAACCATTCTTTAAAATTCCCATGAAATCATATCCCGCCCTCTATCATTTTTCCCTCTTAATGGACGTTATATATCTTCGGCTGTCCTCCTTCTCCTCCAACACTCACCACAGGGTTTCAGCCGCATGGCCATTCAGGCAAGAAATTGGTCTGAAACTGAGACACGAGACTTGAAGATATTTTTACCATATTTCCAAAATTCCAACAGCCCCTTCACATTCTACAATTAATACGGCTACCAAAAAAAAAAAAAAATGATATTTTATTTCTTATGTTCTCACACATTTACGTACGAAGAGCTTATAAATAAGACGAGAGCATTAATAGCTGGTAAAAAAAAAAAAAAATGGTCCGGGGAGCCATGCTATGAATCTTAGGATTGCTATATAGCCGTGTTTCCAGGGATCCTGTTGGGTATTTGTGGAGAAGCTCGTGATGCTTTGTGGGTGTCACCAAAATAAAACGGAAATTGTAATTTCGTTCCGGCGCAGTTAAGTGAACTTTGTACGTTGTTTGCCCCTGCTTTTTTTTCCTAAGTCGTTCGCCTGCATTAAATGACCGAAGAACTTTCATTGTCTGGCGTGAACGGTACTGAATAGTCGTCTGCTATAAACAGTCTTACGCCTGTCTTCTTTTCTGTCCATAAGATTTGAAGAATTCTTCTTAAAAACCATATCTTCGCTGTCTTTTAAACGACTTTCAGCCGCCTTCGTACAGTCCGACATTCTCAACCGAATTGACTATACGCGGTGTCCGTACGTTTGTATACACGTACACATTAAAAAAAAAATTGTTTTTAGGTTGACCTTTTTGGGTAAGGATCAAAGTTGTTTGTTTTTTTTTGTTTTTTTTTGGGGGGGGGGTTCTTAGTTTTCTTCCCCCCTCCATTCCATTCCACGAACATTTTTACAATACGGAACTGTAACACCATCAAATTCAAAGACTTAAACAAATTAACTATTTTTTGTTTTTGTTTATATATATTTAAATAAATAGTAAAAAAAAAAATCTATATACATTCACGCACATACACAATTTTCACAAAAACGCTTGGGGAATTTAAGTAGGTTTAACTCCACGGTGTGAATGCGGTATTGTAGTAAATTGTGCTAGTTAAGAGTACTTTCACAAGTTGTATAGACAATAGAAATACCCTCTCCCCCTCCCCCAATTCCTTATAGGGCTTCATGTCTAAGTTTCTTGTTGTTGATTATTTCTTTTTTATTGTTTTTCAACCTTAAATTGTAAATTCTTACCGGCAAATAAACTATATATAATCAGTTCATATGCGTGTTACGTTGGTACAGTGGTAACGTTATCAGCTTTGAATGCTGCAGTTTTGCTTTCGGTTTCAATTCCAACTGATAGCAACCAGATACATTTTTTTTTTACTTTGGAAATCACGACTCTGTAATAATATATACAAAATCCGGACAAATTAAAATATAATATTTAAGCGTATTTTACGACCAAGTAAAGCGGCTCTCTCCTCCTGCTAGTACATATATATTTCAGTGTTCATATCAAGTTCTTCTCAGCTTCCAACTAGTATATGTTTCTTTTAGTTTTTTGCTGTAACCGCATTCCAAGACAACGATTCTACTGCTCCAAGGGGACTATCCAGCCTGCCTGTTCCTACAGGCATCATCTCTTGAAGAATGAGCATAATTCCTCGTATAAGTAGCTATACTGAAAAGATCTAATTTGAATTTCGAATAATATAGGGTGTCCCAATAAAATGTATACACTCTGTAAATGACTATAAAACCAACATCTATTATATAAATCTCACTTGTATGTATGTATGTATGTATGTATGTATGTATGTGTGTTTATGTATGTATGTATGTATGTATGTATGTGTGTTTATGTATGTATGTGTGTATGTATGTGCGTGTATGTATATATGTATGTATGTATGTATGTATGTATAAAGGGCGAATGAACTCTTTTTCTGGGTCAATGGCCAACTAGCACCGTGTATATTTGTGTGTGTGTATATGTGTATTGGGGTGGAGATGGCTCCCGTAAGCCGTGGTGAAGGCAACCTTTCTAGGAGAAGCAAATCTCTGATTTAAAAAACCATAAAGCGGAAGACCATTACCCGCATTACGTTGGTCTGCAGTTTAAGTTGTTGCTGGCTATCTTGCTCTTGCTAGTTGCTGGATCTCGACATTTTGAACCGAGAGAGAGACTTAGCTGTCGTACAAAGCTAAGACTCTGTAACATCATATTTGTATAGATGCTCCCTCAGGCATTTGGGCTCATGGATTTTAAATGTGTGAGGGAGTGGAACTCGTCTGACAAGACGTTGCAATCATCATGTATGTATGTATGTATGTATGTATGTATGTATATCTGCCTAAAATTTTGACAGATTTTCACGAGATCGGTATCGTTTTGAAGATTGACCCTTCGGACGACAAATATCGAAAGATTGGCCAAAAGCATTATTCCTTCATCCTCTCCTGGGCACTTTTGCTACAGGGAGGGGTCATTTTCTTTCGCCGATATTTTCGAAAGTCATCCCTTCTTTTCGATTGTCTAGCCTTAATTTAAACATATGTCACATTCGGTTTGGCAATGGACGCAGCAGCAAAGAAGTCAGGGTTTTTTTTCACGTTCTTTTCTTCTTTCGTGGTGTGGGTTCGAGCCTGCCTGCCTACTACCAGTTTTTAAAATATTTTTTGCTCAACATACACCTCCAAACACTCGGGAAACGCCGGGCACCAGGGCTAGTTTATTTTAAGAAAGAAAAGTTTCATACATCAAAATACTGCGAGCAAATACAGAAACCAGCTAATTATCGAAAGTGTTCAAATTGTTGGGCATTGTGCTCCATAAAGAGCTGACAACGTTCCTAATCTGTTCAATTGGTATGTTGACGCATCTTCTTTCAATGTTTGTTTTCAACTCATTCATTATAGCTCGTTTTGTTTTGTGAACCCTGTGTTAAACTTTACACCAACCCCGCCCCCATAAAAGAGAAACATCCAGGGGGGGGGGAGGTCAAATCTGGTGAGTGTGAACAGCTGATTGAATCGAAAACGTTCCTTATCAGTTCAATTAGTATGTTGACACATCTTCTTTCAATGGTTGCTTTCAACTCAGCCATTGTAGCTCGTTTTGTGATGTGAACCCTGTGTTTCACATACCTCCAAAGAAAGAGAAAAATCCATGGGGAGGGGGTCAAATTTTGTGAGCGTGGACAGTACTCGATACTTCCTCTTCGTCCTACCTATCTGTTTCGCAGGTGAGTATCAAGATATGCTCTTACGTCATGATGATAGTGGGGAAGTGCTCCATCCTGCTGGAAGTGCCATTCTTTATTCCTAAACATCTCTTGGGAACGTGGCATAGCGTATTCATGTAGCAAGTTGAGATAATTTAAAGAGTGTATACATTTTATTGGGACACCCTATATGTTATTTCGAATATTTGATTTTGTTTTAAATGTAAGTTTAAATATCTTCATGACAGGTTGTTTTGTATAAATCCCCGTACAGAGAAACATTAGGCACTCGAGGACAGTATCTAGCAGCCCTTCAAACGCTCCGCATTAGTCAGTGTTAATATGCTTGTGTACGGCCTTTCTCAGTGTGTATGGCTATGTGTGAAAATCTCTACGCATGAATTTAGTATTGTTTCGCCCTACCTGCTCTAGTAGGGCAATGACGGTGGGCGAAATGAAAGAAGGCCTTCTCTCTTGTTTCTAACTTTATTGCATTCTACACCATTCTAGCTTTGTAATTGCCCAGTTGTTGCTTTTATTAGAAATTCGTAGTTCATATCGTTTAGCTGAATTTATGGTTTCAAACGAACGGGAATAATTTTCATTTGTTAAAAAAATATTTTGTTCGCAATTTTATGGGAAATAATCTTTCTTTTTTTCCGATCGAAATCTGCAGGCTGCAATCAAGTACTCTAAACGTTGTCCGTCGTTAGCTATATAGTCATGTCGATGCCCAGCGATTTTCTTGTAGGACCGATGAACCCTTACCTGGCTTTGACACCCAATCCCTTTCCTGGTGGACCTCCAAGCCGCCAACTGTCGTCTACTGTCCGTAACTCAAAACTGTCCGTAAACTGTAAACTGTCGAAATACTGACGCATAATTCATTCCCACCATGAACATTTCTGTAACTTAACTGTAAATGTAAAGCTTCTTTCTTTGAACTGCACGGCTGTGGAACTCTGTTCCGTCTGCCTGCTTCCGTCCTGACTACAACTTGGATGTCTTCAAGTCCAACGTAAACAAATTCCTGATGAACCGCCCCTTTAAGTAGACACTTTAAATATCCACTCTAACGTACTGTACTTACAATAACCCTAATCCCTGAGTGGCTTCCGGGCCTTGATAAGTGATGACCACCTTGTAAAAAAAATAAGTAAATATATAGACCGCTGGGCGCGCACTTTTCTCTGCCACACTTGGATTAACTATCCCATTTAGGACGATGTTATTATATTTTTCCTCTTTTTTTTCGCATCCTATCACTTGTGGAAGGGGATGTCGAGAGTATCACAATGCAAACTTGATGCGAAACTCTCACTATTACAAGCTGAGAATCAAGAGTAAGTGGAGCAATCTTAGGAAGGAAGGAAAAGTAGTAACTTTTTATGTTCGTTTACATCTCTAATAATCGATAACCAAATAATCGTTTGCATTTTCGATAACCGATAATCGAAAAAAAAATCCGATTAAAGAAAGAACAAGTGATTTCGACCAAAGTTAACACCTTATATAGCCTAACATCACAAGTGCATTTGATAAGTTTTATTAACACACAAGTAGAAAGGAGCTGCATATAAAATCAATAGTTGTTTGTTTGGTATAACAAGAATGCGTTCGAAATGTTTCTGTTTAGAGAACAATTGGACCATGATACTTGACTTTTGCATTTTAAACTTCAATTTTATATATAAAAATAATTTTATAAAATCAACAGTAAGTTCTCTATAGTGTAAGGTAGACAACTTATTTACGGTATTTGCCTGCCACGGTCGTTTTAAATCCCGGGATTTCTCATTGTGTTCTTTTGATTGCCCGAATACAGCTCCGTAACACTATTAAAGGTCACCTTTCTTGGGATTGACTTATTGTGTTTTTTCATTGCCCGGGCACCTCTCCTTAACATTCTTTCCGGTGCAATAAGACACGATTCTAATGAAATTGATCTTTCTGGTCGCCCCCGACTACAGTTAGCAACGTTGCTTTTGCTATGACCTTGCAGCCTCCACATTCGGTATTATTTGTTCATCTTACTTTTCAAGGTCACTATGGAAAGCCAAACAAACATAAAAACTTACCAGCTTGTATAAGCTAATCTCTTTCTTTCTCTGTTCAATCTTTTTTGTATCAAATAAAAAAGGGAAATCAAATCAATAGCTAGTCAACATGGGTCGGTATACAATCAATTACTTTATATTTATAAGTGCTTCTTCACTGGATGGACAAAATGTTGGCGGTACCAGCTGGAAATGAACTCTGCGGAAATTCGAGAACCCTTCAACTCTTTCGCTGTTGCGAACAAGCGAGGCGTTGCAATGAGACCCGGCTGCCGTTTCACCCGTGTTGGTTTCAAGTCGCATAAAAGGCTATCGTTTATCCCCAGAAATTCATGTCGCATCAGCAAACGAATACTTAAAAAAAAAAAATGATACACGCTTGGTTATTTCATAGTCGTGATGCGACTCATTTGGCTGAGATCCGTCTCCTTTTAAATAAATGAGAGTAACAGTTTCCAGTGGCTAATATCTTGGTATAAAAGCTATTTATGGGGAAGTGGTTTAAGATGCTTAATATGGGCAGCCATTTAACCATAGAAACGACTACAAATTCTCTCTTTCACACACACACACACACACACACACACACACACACACACACACACACACACATATATATATATATATATATATATATATGTGTGTGTGTGTGTATATATATGTGTATATATATGTGTATATATATATGTGTATATATATATGTGTATATATGTGTATATATATGTGTATATATATATGTGTATATATATGTGTATCACTTGTGGAAGGGGATGTCGAGAGTATCACAATGCAAACTTGATGCGAAACTCTCACTATTACAAGCTGAGAATCAAGAGTAAGTGGAGCAATCTTAGGAAGGAAGGAAAAGTAGTAACTTTTTTATATTCGTTTACATCTCTAATAATCGATAACCAAATAATCGTTTGCATTTTCGATAACCGATAATCGAAAAAAAAATCCGATTAAAGAAAGAACAAGTGATTTCGACCAAAGTTAACACCTTATAGAGCCTAACATCACAAGTGCATTTGATAAGTTTTATTAACACACAAGTAGAAAGGAGCTGCATATAAAATCAGTACTGTTTCGTTGTATCACAACTCATCAGTGCGGATAGACTACCACCTTTCCTAGCCGGAGATTGAATCTACAGCCATCGCGTTGATAGTGGGCAGTCTATGCGATCAGTGCTTTGTCTGTGTGTGTGTGTGTGTGTGTGTGTGTGTGTGTGTGTGTGTGTGTGTGTGTGTGTAAGCGATAGAGAGACAGGTTTCCCTATGGACTCCAAAACGGTTTGGCCGATTTTTATTAAATTTCACACAAATGTACTTTATCTATCTGGCAGTGCTCTTACATAGTTGGTGTATCGAAATGTCTTCGATAAGTATCGATAAGAGGGATTATGGAGAAGTGGTTCAAAAATGCTTAATATGAAAGACCATTCAGACGCAGAAAAGACTACACGTTCAATATATATATATATATATATATATATATATATATATATATACATATATATATATATATATATATATATATATATGTATATATATATATATATATTTATGTTTACAAAATGTCTACGAACGTGCGTAGACATTTTGTAAACATTGTTTTTAAAAAATAAAAAATAATACTTCTATTATGTTTTAAACGACTGTAATAGTTTATTTTGGAAGTATATTTCATAAAGAAAATTGACAACCCACTTTAAAAACAGAAATTACGAGTTTTATATATTTTATTCGCAGTTTTTTGTTGACTCTTCTGGCGGCCATGTTGTAAGCCCTAACGGTATTTTTGGAGATTACACAATAAGTCTTGGACAATAATTTTATCATTTGGTTTTTTGAAACAAAGTCTCCTCATCAGCAAAAATATTGGGTGGGGGTTTTAAAGACACCACAAATAAAACTAACATTTTTTAAGTAAGGCAGATGTATCTTTTGATGGTCCACCTTTAAAGCGCGTAATTATCATCGTCAATGCATTCATTGGGATGTTAAATGTAATTTATAAACTACATTTAACATCCCAATGAATGCAAAACCAAAATAATAAACGGGTTCCCCTTGCTAAATTGGTTTGGAAATGTATCTGAATGCTTGATAACAGAAATGATAATTATGAAGCTTAATATTTGAGTCAATTTACTTGGCTTAATTTTTATTGGCATATGTACACTGCCATTTTTTAATTAATTTTTTTAAGTAAGATATATATATATATTAGACATTAAGAGGAGATTATAGATAGATATATAAATTCCCGTTCACATACACCTTTCAGGATAAAGCTAGAACCCAGAACTAGATAGAATCGAGCAATTGCATCGACAACTTTGGGTCTGGCGCTGTCCGTTGTCGATGCAATTGCTCGATTCTATCTAGTTCTGGGTTCTAGCTTTATCCTGAAAGGTGTATGTGAACGGGAATTTATATATCTATCTATAATCTCCTCTTAATGTCTAATATATGTAGAAAAAGCGGGTCATCCTTCGTAGGGACGTGATGTTCCTCAACAAATAAGGTTGTTCCGTAATCGTGTCTGGGGAGTCGGCTAATTTCAGTTAATGTTTGTAGATGTGATATCTACCGCCTGCATACCAGCAGTAACTATCTTAGTTGTATATGACGCGTTGCTTGTCACATCGTAGAATGTAGAACTGGATGAAAATATAAGAATTTAAAAAATCGAGGCATAGTCAATAGATTGCGCCATGGCCCATATCGTTAGGTCGTCAGTATTGCACACTTCATGAGTGCGACGACCTGGGTTCGCGCCTATGTCGGAGCACGTCACTGATGAGATGCAGTACATCGAAACCCACTTTGGGTCTGGCGTTGTCCGTTGTCGATGCAATTGCTCGATTCTATCTAGCTCTGGGTTCTAGCTTTATCCTGAAAGGTGTATGTGAACGGGAATTTTTATATATATATATATATATATATATATATATATATATGCATACATATATTAATAACATTCTACATATAAAAATATATAAATATTCATAACATTCAATATTTCTGTATGTACGATCGTTTCTAAGACGTTGAGGAATTAGTAATTTGCTATAAATTTTCACATATAAATTGCCATATGTTTCTTCTGTCAATCTTATTAGAAAAAAAAATCAGGAATATTCTTATTTAATAAAATGCACATCAGATTATAACAGCTACATAGAAAGTACACGTGTACATCAATTTATGGAACTATCCCCTGTGGATCTTCGAAGTTAAGCAACATTGAACTTGGTCAGTACTAAATGAGTGACCATTTGGGACTTCCCGCATGTGTTCTCCGCTTATCTCAGTCTTGTTTCCAGTCGTCCTGGACTTCTCCTTGCCAGTGGACTCAGACAGTGCCGATTCAAGAGAACTACGTAACGCTTGCCTCACAATTACACGCGCACTTGCGCCTACAAGGGATATCTTTTGTCTTTCAAAATTGAACAGAGATATCGAATTACAGCCACAACAATAGCAGCAATAATAATAATAAGAAGAAGAAGAAGAAGAAGAAGAAGAAAATATATAATGAATTAAATCATCTAAATACAATATTAAGGAATATTCACAGCAAATATATTTTCAAATAGCGTTCAATTTAATCTTTCAGAAGAAGTCTTGCAATAAAGACGAAACGTTGATGGACATATAACTTAGTTACTTCCTTTTTCATCTCTCTATCTCGTCTTAATACTATTTCCCTTATTCTCATATATATATATATATATATATATTATATATATATATATATATATATATATATATATATATATATATATATATATATATCGTGTAATATAATAGCTTTCAAAATTCCAAATTAAAGCTAACATTCTTCCCTTCAGAATGTCGGTCATCTGAACCCTGTAAGTTGTTCAAAATAATGGCCTTTCCTATGTTTTATTAAAGGGATATATAAGATAAGTACGCCACTAAAAGTGCGACAAATGTTAGTGGCAAACGAAACAATATTGTACTATGTTTATGTTTTGAGATTTAATAAACTACCAACTGATGAAAATTGATTTTGGAATTTTACATAATTGATGGCTCTGAAAAGACATTGATTGGGCTTGAACTTTATCAAGTTTATATATAGGTGGAAAGTTTTCTGGTTGGAAAAAATTGAATAGGATTTTTTTTATATCTATACAAAATGTATTTCTTTTAATCTATTTCGATTAGCATATATAAATAGATATTTATTTCATCTAAATCACACACACACACACACTCACACACACACACACACACACACACACACATATATATATATATATGTGTGTGTGTGTGTGTGTGTGTGTGTGTGTGTGTGTGTGTGTGTGTGTGTGTGTGTGGCCGCATATATATTGTCTAGCCGCACTGATGAGCTGTGAAAAAGCGAAACACTACTGTATGTGGATGCTCCCTATCTTAAGTTGCGCATATCGGGAAATGATATACAAATTACCATTAGCGCATTAAGCGATGCTCTTTGTGTAAACAAATCGAGCTTAGGTATTTGGACAATGGCAAAGCATTGTTAATTCACCGCGCGCATAGCAGCAGCCGTATAGCGCAACGGTTAGAAGCTCCAACTGTCGTTTGGGCGATCGGGTTTTCGATCCTGGCTTGAGGTAGTTGCTTGTCTAGCCACACTGATGAGCTGCGAAACAGCAAAACAGTACTGTATGTGGATGACTATATATATATATATATATATATATATATATATATATATATATATATATATATATTTAAATAAATGTTTAGAGGTACAGAATTTATATATGGTTTTAATTAAAATAATAGGCGGAAGTTTCTCGAGAGCTCTTTCGGCTATCATCTCTTCAGGAGCAAATCGATAGCAATCTAAATAGTATTGTGACGAAAATAAAGAGTTCTATAGGGGAACTTATTTAATGTGCCAACGTACGGGGGCATTAATTAAATTTATTTACGTTTAAAAAACGATTAAAAAATGTTGGCACAACGAGGGAGAAAAAAAAAAAAGCGGGAGAAAAAATTCAAAGTTCCCCAAAGAGAAACAATGCGTACGTTGGCACATTAAATAAGTTCCCCTATAGAACTCTTTATTTTCGTCACAATACTATTTAGATTGCTATCGATTTGCTCCTGAAGAGATGATAGCCGAAAGAGCTCTCGAGAAACTTCCGCCTACTATTTTATTTAAAACCATATATATATATATATATATATATATATATATATATATATATATATATATATATATATATACTAGCAAAAGTACCCGTCGTTGACTGGGTTCAAAAACAGCCTACAGAAAATTGACTGTGATAGGTTATGAAAAGGAAGGGTTGTAAAGAGATAGCTTCGAATTCGGGGGTATCAAAACCAAAGCAAAATATGATGAAAGTAAAAATAAAATAGATAAACCCCATAATTTATTATACCATACCTGTACACACTGAAACACTTATCACAATATTCTGTGGATCTATATTAAAAAACCTTGTTAAACTTTGTGACATATTTCCATTCTATGGAGGTCAGGCGCGAACGA
>NC_136517.1:79757755-79775255 GCF_053919585.1 Euprymna scolopes
AGAGTGGATGAAACGCAGAATATTCAGTGTAGCTTAATCGCCATATATATTTTATAAATTACTAACTAGCTCTACCTACGCATTGAGCACTTTTGAAGTAAATACTTAAAGTTTACGCATAAATCTATACTTTCGTATATTAATTTTATGTGAGTAAATTAAGTAGTAATATATATATATATATATATATATATATATATGTATATTTATATGTATATATATGTATGTATATATATATGTATATATATATGTATATATATGTATGTATATATATGTATATATATGTATATATATGTATATATATATGTATATATATATGTATATATATATATATGTATATATATATATATATATATATATATATATATATATATATATATATATATATGAAGGGAAAAGTAAATCGTAAGCTAAATGTTTTGGTTTCGATTCTCAGTTATTCGAGTTATTTATTTATCTTTTGTTTTTTACTTTTTAAATAATTACTATTGGGTCTAATATAATATATAAATATAAATAAATATAAATATAAATACGAAATCTGCGTAAATAAAAATATTATATTTAAGCGTATTTTAAGACTGGACAATGTCGGGCGGCCTACTTATATATATATATATATATATATATATATATATATATATATATATATATATATATATATATATATATATATATGGGGAGGGGCGTGTGTGTATGTGTGCGTTAAAGCATTTGGAACTAATACGTATGGTGGTTAAAATTAATTAGATATTGTTATCAATATATGATTAATGGATACGAATGTTTATTAAACTCAAATGACCTTGTAACGAGTGCTGTAACCCACTTTCCGGTTTACGCATGCGCGCATAAACATTAACCCATAACAACGTAAACAAATACACACAAATCGCTTCTTTTGCAGATTTTTACCTGCGCACTGAAAAATTAACGTTATTATTTCGAAATTATTATTTAACATGGGAAGAGTTGGTAAGTTTTGCAACTATTCTTTATTATAACTATACTGTTTTTATTTTCTTACAACTAAACAACTTTAACCCGTTGACAAACATAAGAACAATTGTAGTAAAGCTAAGACTACTACTACTACTACTACTACTCTCTATCCGTTCCTTTTCCTTCCTTCCTTCCTTCCTTCGTTTTTATTTTTTGTTTACATTTTTAGATACAAAATAGTTGTGTGAGAACGATGAATTTGTTGACACATTTACTAATCTGTTTCAATGTTGGTTTTATTTTATTTTATTAATTTAGTTTTTATTTTTTGCGTCAGGTTTTATTAATTATGGTTTTTAGATTTTAAGTTTCTATAACTTGGTTGAAGGACTCCAATATGGGTTATTCATTCTTATATTTCTCATCCGTAGGTTCATGTGCGTTTTTGCCGCTATATGACTTTCGTCGGCGTTCGATTCGTAGGAAAAATCATGTTTAATTTTCGATTTTTGAGCGATTATTCGAAAAAATAGGTAACTTTACACGAATAGGGAGGATTTTTTTTTTCATGTTTGAGTGATCCGTCCGTGATTTTCCATTTTAATATGCTTTCATAGAAATGTTTATATATATATATATATATATATATATATATATATATATATATATATATATATATATTATTCCTTAATTGGAATTCAGTTTTTGAGATGAGCATTATATATTAATTTATTTTTATTTCGGACTATTAGTCTCATCTTTATTAGTTGTTGTTTTTTTTTTTATCTTTTTATTGGTTTGTTTATTCACAACGTTTCGGCCAACTATTCCTCTGGCCTTCGTCAGGTGGTAACCGCGACGGATAGGAACTTCGAATCTCCTAACTGCATTCTCAGTCATCACTGCCATCCGTAGTTGTTGTCGTCTCACCACATTTTGGCCAATTAACCTCTGGCACGCTTTGGGTGGGATTGAAACCGCTATCTTCAGACAATGCTCATCTGGAACCGTAGAGATTCAACGTCTCTATCAACTGCGCCAAATGTTTCTGTTATGTCAAAAAGAAACTATTTTCTTTACGTCGAAAGTGTCACGCTTATACATGAATTCCATAGCAAATATAACATACTGACCCAACGGGTCACGGGTAGTCTAGTTTTATAATAAAATGAAATTAAATCCAAAAACTTTTAAAACTATATGCTTACACACGTTAACTTTTATTAATAATATTGAAATTTCAGTGACCGAGTAATATGTACAGCCATGGTTAAAATTATGGAGCGCCAATGAAAAATCGAAATCATGATTCAAACATATTCAACGATTAATAATAATAAACATTAATAAATCTATTTTAACAACAATTAATATTTGGTCTCCTTTTGCTTATATAACAGCTTTTAATCGTTTTTGCATATTATTGGCTATATTGTTGCAGGTGGTAGGATCTATTTTCTGCCGTTCTTCATGAAGTTTTGCCTCTAATTCTTTTGTTGATGAACATCTTTGCATTCTCACTCTTTCCCCTTGATGGAACCGCTAAATTTCGATGGGATTTTAGGGTGGGGGCATTTCATCACTGTAGTCCCTTTCTTCGCGAACCACCCAGTGAACATTTTTACGTAATGCATGGGAATTTGTCTTATTGGAAGATTACATCACTTGGAATGGTGTTATTAAATATTTTAGTCAAAGAGGTTTGGTACTCCTGGTCGAACATGTTAGAATAAATTGTGGAGTTCATCCTGGTCTCACATGTATACAACGGTCCAGTGTCTGAAGAAGCTGTTCAGTCCCAAATCATTAAAATTCCTCCTTAATATTTGACATCTGGAACCACACAATCAAGATTAAATGCCTCTCCTTTTCTATTGTGAACATAAACGGCTCTATCTGTGCCAAAACCTAATTAAGAAAAAAAAATAAATAAATAACGAGAATTTACAACAGTTTTTGAATAGATGTTAAGAATATGTATTCACATAAAAATTTCAATTCCTGCTTTCAAAGCTTTTGAAGAAATAGAAGCTGCTAAATTACCTGGAAGTTACTTTCGTAAAACTAAACAGTTTTGGCCCAATTATAAGTGTCCAATTTAATATTAAAATTTTAAAAAGATTTTTTTCAAATTCCAGTCGTTTTTTTTTTTCTTGCTGGCTTCTTCTTTGATTTGCATCCTTTTAATCCCACTTCTATAACCTTCTTCTCACTGTTTGAGCCGATATGTTTTTGTTTCCATCCTCCCTAAGTTCAGCAGCAAACTCTGAAAAACTTTTCTTCCTATCTGCAAGAGATGCTCTTTTCAAAGATCTTGACGGTTGTAGACTTTTTACTGTCTTTGAAAGCCTTTACTTTCTTGTTCCTTTTAAATCGTGATTTGAATTTCCTTCCTTGAACATGCCATCTTTCTAGCACCTTTTACCTGATAATATCCTTCACCAGATAAAAGCAACAATTTGTGCCCTTTTAATCTCCGAAAGCCGCTTCTTTGGAAGCATTTTCAATTCAATATACTTTTATAGCACTGGCAGGAATCAAATATTACCTGAAAAATAAGAAACAACTTTTAGTATGAAAATGAATCATTTTTAATATTGGAATGAATTTAGTATGAAACTCAGATAAAACTCTTGAAAGAGGCTTTAAAGTAAACAAATACTACAATCTACTGTTGAATGTTTTACATTTGCTTTTAACTCTACCATTCTTAACTTTTATATGGATAGGTTAAATCTATTATCTATAATATATATATATATATATATATATATATATATATATATAATTATCAACTGACATGTATTTAACCATATATATTATATATATATATATATATATATATATATATATATATATATATATATATATATATATATATATAACACATATGGAACAGATGCGTGTATGTAAATGAATGTGAAGTGACGTTGCCAAGGAAGAGAAAAATATTTTAACAAAGAGAAAGAGAACGATCATGAAAGAGGCGTGGATAACGTTCGGGATCACGTGCGCGGCGCGGAGGACGCCCGAGAAGAGGCGTGAGGAACTTCACAGCGGTAAAAAGAGAATGAGGAAATAAATGTTGTTACTACAAAGAACAAGCGAGTTGGAGTTATTTCATATTCTCTATCTTTTGCGACTGAAACTGAACACGTGTGTTGCGTAATCTTACACCCCCCACACACACACATACACACATGCATGAATTCAATTTTATATACGAAAGTGCATTTTTACCTAAATGCGAGTTGGAAAAAAAAATTCCCTTTAACCAATTTTGGCATCCGCAAATGGGGAGCGGCATATGTATTATTTTAAAATATAATTATCCACTGACACGTGTTTCGTCAGAGTGGCTAAATCTAGCGAGATTCGAAATCGGAACCACATGGTAAGAAGAGTAACTCTATACCACTAGGCTATCTTTTTTTAATGTGGATGTTATTTGTTTTTCTTTTACGATACTTTTTGAATGAATTCAATTATACATGTGTGTGTCCATATGTGTGTGGTATATATATATATATATATATATATATTTTTTTTTTTTATGTATATATATATATATATATATATATATATATATATATAATTTAAAGGAGATTAGAACAATAGTCTAAATAGCAGAGTGTATTTTAATGTAATAGTAAAATTACTAATTTAATTAAAATACAGGGAAAGAAAAAGTGCTCGTTGTAATTTAGATATATAATAAGCTCGATAGGTAAATATCATAGAGCTAATTTAATATTCAGTAATGCGATTGATAATTTAAAATTCAAATTAGAATTAAATTAAAAATCCGTTTCACAAGAAGGAACAACAACAAAATCAATAATTTGTACGATCGTTTCGGAAAACAATGTTTTTATTGTGGTAGATATTAAGCCACGGACAATAATTTTTACATATAGTATTTTTAACAAACAAAGTTTCCTCATCAGCAAAGTATTGGGAAGGGTTTTTAATATATGTAAAAAACACCATAAATAAAGCTAGCATTAAAAGTATAGTTTATGTGCATTTATTGAGATTGTCGGACTGGCTTCCTCATCTTGGTTGTTATAGTCACAAAGTTTCGGTCGTTTTGCTCTCCGGCCTTCATCAGGTGTTTTGTATCGAACTGGGGAACTGTTTGTTAGGAGTCTCGAACCCAACCCAACTAGGCTCTGGGACATAGTTGCTGATTCTCTGTTTTGAATGTTACTTTTCACTGCCTTCGTTCAGGATCGAACTCAGCACCTTTGGGTAACTGTAAACTTTGATACAACGTCTAGGACCACTCGGCCATATATTACTAGTATTACTTATTAGTTTATTTTGTTTGAGATATTTCAAACGAGTTCAACGTTTTATACAGAAGATGAATTTACCATGTTATTTTGGAATAATTTCCACAACTGTGATGCCCGTTGATGCGTAGCGAATTGCATATTTTTCAAATTCACTTAACCAGGAAAACATGGTTCGTTATTTTCGACACATAAGCGTGGTTAAAATTAATTAAATAATAATAATGAAATTTGATTAATGGACGCAAATATTGATTATTTTAAATTGTATTATAAAAACTACTGTGAAATAATGCGAATATTATCACAAAACGCAAAAAAAAAACTTCTGAAACGCATAAATACATGCTTAAAATGATATTTGAAAATAATAAAATAATAAATTTAATTAATATTATTGGCAATGCAGTAATGGCTAATAATGTTGGTATTTTTAAAGTAACTAAACAAAAAAAAACTGCTGTGAAACTCACATCTGATTCCGTAAATATTCTGAATGTATATTGATATAATGTTGTAAACATAGATGCGTTATTACTAGGGCTATGACAACAGCATATTCTTTTCCTTGTTTTGATTTTCAGGTATATGTCTATTGATATATTATATGTTGTTATGTAGAGTGATGTGGTTCTCGGTTGATTAATTGTGTCTAACTCTGTCAGATATATACTCGAGAGTCAAAACAATGAAAAGAATATGCTGTTGTCATAGCCCTAGTTATTATACTTATTTGTTTTTAAATCTAAAAACAAAAAAAAAATTACGTTGGTAAAATTAATTAAACAATAATATTGATATCCGAGTAATGAAAAGTAATATGCGTTGTTTGAAAATAAATCATTAAAAGAAGCTGCGAACCTGACAATTAACTGCGTGATTACCGGAAGTTAATAAAAATGAACCATGACCAAAATCAAATAAAAGTCGCTACTCGTACAAACATTAAGGGGAAGCATAGACAAGTGCACTGATTTCGTTTCGTTGTTACATCCTATAATAATATCTCATAGAAATAACTAATACTAATAAAACTGCTGTAGAAACTATAGGGATGTATAACGACCTTCTCATCCAATAAAAACTAACGGACCAAAATGTGAAACTAAAAACATATTTTATAAGAAATGAAAAGACTAGAAAATGAATGGAAGTAAGATTAAACATAAAACACGTCAATTTCATATGCACAACTTTAAACTTGAATAAAGAAACTTATGACAACACTAACAAAATCGATTTATATATGAACCATCCAAAACAGTAATCGTTTATAATACAAATCTCACCTGTCTGTTTAAATGTATGTATGTAGGTATGCACGTATTTATGTTTGTATGTATGTATGTATGTATGTATGTATGTATGTATGTCAGGTCAAGCCATATGCTACTGGTACCATGTAACACAGTACTACCTACCTCGTGGTCGGGTCACCGGCGACTAAACTGGTTCCCCACCAGACTTGTTTGGTGAGGGGGGTGGCTAGTCTCCATAAACAAGGCTTTCCAAAGGGCGAATGAACTCTTTTCGGGGTCAACGGCCAACTAAAACATAATTTGTATATATATATATATATATATATATATATATATATATATATATATATATACATATGTGTTGGGGAAGAGAGGGCTCCCGTAAGCCGTGGTGAAGGCAACCTTTCTAGGAGAAGCAAATCTCTGATTTAAAAAACCATAAAGTGGGAGACCAGTACCCGCATTAGGCTGGTCTGCAGTTTAACTTCTTGCTGGCTATCTTGCTCTTGCTTGTTGCTGGATCTTAACATTTTGAACCAAGAGAGAGACTTATCTGTCGTACAAAGCTAAAACTCTGTAACATCATCTTTGTATAGATACTCCCTCAAGCATTTGGGCTCATGGACTTTAAGTTTCTGAGGGAGTGGCACTCGTCTGACGAGACGTTGCAATCATCATCATATATGTATGTATGTCTGCCTAAAACTTTTGACAAGGGCGACGGATTTTCACGCGATCGGTATCAGTTTGACGCTCGACGCTTCAGGCGACAAATATCGGGAAATGAGCCAAAAGCATTAATTCTTTCACCCTCAACTGGACACTTTTCTACAGGGATGGTCTGTTTTTTCGCTAACATTTTTTGCAAGTCATTTAACCCTCGTATTCACGAGGTTGCATAAAAGTCGGTATTTCGATGCCCGTGACGTCACAACCAGGGTATGCACATCGATCATACCGTTTGTTTTTCACCTCTTATTCCACTGACGCGTTACGGGTTCGAACCTGCTTACTGCTCCTTTTTTTTTTTTTTTTTGCGCTTGCAATTTTCCTTCTTCTTTTTTTTTTTTTCTCAGCCAAACACCCTTTTTCCGCCTTTGCCTCACGAGTTCGAGTCTGCCTGCTTGCCTACTACAATTTTTTTTTTTTTTTTTTTTTTTTGCTCAACACACACCTCCAAACCCACTGGCAACGTCAGGTACCCAGGCTAGTCAAACATAAAACCAAGTTCAAGTTGCCATGTTTTTCTGGGAATGAATTTCGATGCCCGTGACGTCACAACCAGGGTATGCACATCGATCAGACCGTTTGTTTTTCACCTCTTATTCCACTGACGCGTTACGGGTTCGAACCTGCTTACTGCTCCTTTTTTTTTGTTTTGCGCTTGCAATTTTCCTTCTTCTTTTTTTTTTTTCTCAGCCAAACACCCTTTTTCCGCCTTTGCCTCACGAGTTCGAGTCTGCCTGCTTGCCTACTACAAATTTTTTTTTTTTTTTTTTGCTCAACACACACCTCCAAACACACTGGCAACGCCAGGCACCCAGGCTAGTCAAACATAAAACCAAGTTCAAGTTGCCATGTTTTTCTGGGAATGAATTTAGGTTTAGTGGAAGGTGTCTTTGATACCTTGTATTTCTTTATACGTTTAAGATCCAGAATTGCAAAATTAAGGTTGGTTGGACGCAAATCTTTGGATTTGTAAAAGAGATGAAGAGAAAGCGAAGAGCTTTGTCACATTTGTGTCACATTTTTGTCACATTTTTGTCACGGCTTAATTTTATTTGCTGATAAATGTTTCGTTGTTAGGACTCATCGAGGTTTTAGTTTGAAAGTGTGAACTTTGAAAAAAAGAAAGTATATGCACATAAATAATAATTGTCTGTAGTTTTTAGATTAGGTGTTTTCATTTATTGAGATTGTCGGACTGACTTCCTCATCTTTGTTGTTATAGTCACAACGTTTCGGCCGTTTTGCCCTCCGGCCTTCATCGGGTGTTTTGTATCGAACTCGGGAACCATATGTCACTAGGACCATTCGGCCATATGTCCTAGTAATATACGGCCGAGTGGTCCGAGACGTTGTATCAAAGTTTACAGTTACCCAAAGGTGCTGAGTTCAATCCTGAACAAAGGCAGTGAAAAGTAACATTCAAAACAGAGAATCAGCAACTATGTCCCAGAGCCTAGCTGGAGTCCGAACACGGTACCCCCGTAATAATAATAAAGGCTTGGGTTCGAAACTCCTAACAAACGGTTGCCCAGTTCGATACAAAACACCTGATGAAGGCCGGAGGGCAAAACGACCGAAACGTTGTGACAATAACAACTAAGATGAGGAAGTGAGTCCGACAATTTCAATCAATGAAAACACCATCTCAAAAATACAAATCTAAGTTTTTTCTTCTGCAAGAAACAAGAACAATCTACCTTCATGAAATAAATATAGTGTTCGGTTTGAAACTCAGTATAAAGTCCCAAGTTTGACATAAAGATTCATTTCATATCGGCTGAGAATACGCCTAACAAACGGTTCGATACAAAACACCTGATGAAGACCGGAGGGCCAAACGACCGAAACGTTTTGACTGTAACAACCAAGATGAGGAAGTCAGTCCAACAATCTCAATAAATGCACATAAATATTTTACGTTTTACGTTAATTTCCTTTTCCTTTCTCCCTTTCTCTCTCTCTCTCGCTCTCTCTCCCCCTCTCTCTCTCTCTCTCTCACTATATATATACATATATATATATATATATATATATATATATAATTTTTTAGGGAATTAGACCTAGAGTCTAAAGAGCAGAGTTTATTTTAATGTATTAGTACATATATTAATACTATTAAAAGAAAAATTTGCCTATTGTACTGCAGATATATGATAAGCTCAATAGGTATAGATATAGAGCTATATTAACCAGTTTCAAAAGGAAAAACAAACAAAATAAACTTTTTGCTTGTTTCTCCTTTTGAAACTGATTTTTAATTCACAATTATGAACTGCTTTACTCAATATATATACATATATATATATATATATATATATATATATATATATATATATATATACATATATATATATATATATATAGTCATCCACATACAGTACTGTTTCTCTGTTTCACAGCCCATCAGTGCAGATAGAAAGCAACTACTTAATACATATATATATATATATATATATATATATATATGTATACATGTATATATATATATATATATATATATATATATATATATATATATATATATATGAGAACTGTTAAAATAAATACTGAAAATCGATACGTAAAATATTAAATCTCCTAACAACGTTTGATGTGGATACGCAGTATTTATTTTAACAGTTCTCAATTCTTAAGTAAATGTACGTAGTAAATTATGAAAATATATATAACAGAACCAAGTGAAATTGTCTTTCTGCGTGTGTACATTTCCCCACCAAACTACTCTGTCTATTTTCAGTCTACAGACTCGAGATTTGACATAGTGAGATTTGGGAAAATCTTTTTAATAGGTTTTCGGCCAGAAATTTGGGTGTCAAGGGGTCAAAGTTTAACGATTTTATCTTTGAAAACTTTACCAAACCCCTCCGCCAATTTTGGCTCTAAAACCTTGAAATTTTACATGTAGGTTACTTGGAGAGGGATTTAATTTTTATTTGATTTGATAAATGTTAAATAATCAAATTTGGGGTCAAAATTTAAAAATAAATGACTTCGGCGCTTTCTACCAATATGCTTAGCCAATTTTTGGTCTAAACATTTGATATTTTACAGAAAGTGTATTTAGACTTACGGCAAGCTTTTTACTTCGCTTTTGCTGATAATTTGGCTGCCAAGGAGTCAAAGTTCAAAAGGTTTCACTTTTGCGGTCTTTACCAATCTATTCAGCCAATTTTTGTGTTTTAACATTTGAAGTTTTACATAAAGTGTATTCAGACATAGAGCAAGCTTTTTAATCAGTTTTTGGGGCGAATATTTGGCTGCCAAGAGGCAAAGTTGAAAAAGTTGACCTTTGCAGACTCTACCAAACTCCTCCCCCAATTTAGGTCTAAACACTTGATATTTTAGATGTAGTTTTCCTGGATATGACTCAAACTTTTTAATATATATATATATATATATATATATATATATATATATATATATATATATATAGAGAGAGAGAGAGAGAGAGAGAGAGAGAGAGATGAACATAAAGTTATGAACAGTATATAAGGTCTAAGCAAACAAAGGCTGAACTGCTAGTGTATATATATATATATATATATATATATATATATATATATATATATATATATATAATGAATGTTTATTTTAGAAATGCTATAGATTACAATATATACCGCTTTTATTGTTGAGTCCGTTACGGAAAAAAAAAACAGAATAACAATTAAATAAAAATAAGGCGCAAAGCATCTGTTCTATAGTAGCAGAGCCTATACAGTATAAAATTTTGTTAAAACTCAAAGAATTACAGTTTTTTCATAACTTCTTTTTATTCGAAGTTATATATATATATATATATATAATAAGGATTTTAAAAAAAAAAACCCAACAGAGTGCTCAATCATAAGGTAGATCCGAAATTAAGAGCGTATTTATATTTTGTTTACAGAAAGTTTAAGATGAGACACGTCATTGGTATCGTTGGTTTCAAACCCGATAATTAGGACAGTTTTAGATACCCATATCAAGCTCTCTTCAGTCAATACTCATCACACACACACACACACACACACACACACACACACACACACACACACATATATATATATATTTATATATATATATTTATATATATATAAAAGGAGAGAAGACGCAAAGTAATATAATAGGTATTAGAAGATATTAATGTTTTCAACCAATTTTTCTATATTTGTCGTATGAAAGGTCAAACATCAAAACGATACTGATCTTGTTAAAATCCGTCGCCTCTATTGAAAGTTGAAGGCGGACATGCAAACAGACATACATACATACATTTATATATAAGTAACTAAAAATTTTCGACCCAAACTGATGAAAAAGCTTGCCCTATCTCTAAATACGTAATATTTCAAATATTTAGACCAGAAATTGTCTGAGTAATTTGGAAGAGACCGCAGAGGTCAATTTTTTTTTTTAACTTTGACCCCCTTTTTTGACCCGTTAACATTTATTCTTTTGGGCTCAAATCAAGTTATTAAGTTAGATCCATGTCCAAGGAACCTATATCTAAAATTTCAAGTGTTTAGACCCAAAATTGTCGGAGGAGTTTGGTAGAGTTCTCAAAGGTCAAATCGTTGAACTTTGACCCCTTAATCGAAAAATTTCTGTCCGAAAACCAATCACATCGATTATCCCAAATCTCAGTACCCTGTATATCAAATTTCGAATCTGTAGGCGTAAAATTGATAGAGTTATTGCGTACAGAAATGTGCACAGACACACACACAGACACGTTCATTTATCATGGAGGGGAGACTATACCTTGCTGCTATGGTTTCAAATGATCTGAAATAACGACAAGAGGAGACTTGATTCCAAATATTTCTTATATGTTATATCTTCCCTCTTGGATTTTCATACAGAAAGTAAATTTCACAGTGTATAAGGATTATCTGATACTGTATATATATATATATATATATATATATATATATATATATATATATATATATATATATATATATATATATATATATATATTCGTTTACTGTTTTTTGGCGAAAGAATTCCAAAAAAGTGCTCGATTACAAAGAAAAACTTTTTCGATATAAGAGCTTAATATTTATTCATTTAATTGTACAGAAGCTCAGAAAAACATTGGTACCGTCGGTTTTAAACAACATGGCTGACGAGAGCCTAACATCATTTAAGATTTACCATTAACTGGCCCCCTTTATGTTGGACATGAAACCGACGGTACCAATGTTTTTCTTTACTTCTATACAATGATATATATATATATATATATATATATATATATATATATATATATATATATATATATATATATATGAGCAAACAATTAATAAAATATGTTAAAAAAACACTTTGAAATGAGTTAAAAATATATTTAATCTGAAAAGGAAACACTAGACAAATGGATAGTCCTTAATCCGCGGAGTTTCGAAGAAATACTCTCCTTCTCATCAGAGGGTAGGAATTAGCAAAATGCGGGATCGGATTTTGCATGCAGAAGTATTTGATGAAACAACAAGTAAGTCAAAGATCTTACTTGAAAACAAAAAAAGTGAAGCAGAGGGAATATGGTAAAGAAAAAGGTGATTACACATGAATGGATAGTCTGGTGGAAGATAAAAAATCCAGTGACGGTAAAATCCAAATGTACAACTTCAAGAAAGTTAAAAGAATTTCCATTTGTACCAGTAAAATCCAAGGAAATCCCGTAATTGGAAGAAGATGGTCCATAATAATCCAAAGGCAGAAATCCATGGAATAATTCATGCATATGTGCGTATATATATATATATATTAAAAATTTTCTAACCGGACTCATTATATTCAACTTGATTTAAATTAGGATTTTATTCTTTCTAAAGAATTATTTTCGCCTTTCGGATTACCTTGAAAGAATCTTCATGCAATGTTGTGTCCGGTTTGTTTTTATTATTTTTACATTCTCACATTTTTCACCTGTTTTTTTTTTAAAGACATGTACATCGTTGCAATTTATGACTACAATAAATTGAAGTTTCACTTAATGCATTAACCGGCAAATTCTAGCATTGCTACAAATATAATTTGCTGATTTCTTTATGTCCTCTGATGAGAAGAATAACAAGAATAGCATTCTTTGAAACTCCACGGAATAAGGACTTTGTAAATTGTTTTTTTTGGAGTATTCAGTCGAACAATAAATTTGATTGTAAATTTCAACTTACAGTTTTAATGCTCTTTCTCTTATAATAAGCTCTACTCTCTTGGGATCAAAACATCCATATATATATATATATATATATATATATATATATATATATATATATATATATATAAATGCTGTTATTTATATTAGTTTGAAGTTTACCATTGCTTATATCAGGTAAACACTGAATCGTTTTTGAATTCATTATATATATATATATATATATATATATATATATATATATATATTGTAGTCATCGACATACAGTCCTGTTTCGTTGTATCACGACTCATCAGTGCCGCTAGACTATATATATATATATATATATATATATATATATATATATATATATATATACATATATATATATATATATATTGTTGCTATCAATCTAATCTTTGTTGTCCTGTTTTTGTGAAAATAATATATGGATGCTCGATTAAAAGACTGATAATTTTTAAGCGTACAATTTAAGTCGCCTTATACTGACTTGAAATTTATTGATATATGAACGACTACTGATTTCTCAATTATATAAACATAATAAAATTCGGAATATTATAGATAATGTATATATATATATATGTGTGTGTGAATGTGTGTGCATATATATATATATATATATATGTGTGTGTGTGTATATATGTGTGTATATATATATATATATATATATATATATATATATATATATATATATATGTATATATGCGCGTATGTGTGCCTGTGTTCTTTTTTTTTTTCATGTAGTCGTGGGTGTACGTCCTTATGTATATAAAACTACAAATATGTAAACTGAAGCACTGCCCACATTCGTGCTTAAGTGCTTATTAAGAAAGTCGAAACGAGCCTATGGAAACACCTTCATATTTTTGTATACATTCGAGTTCTTTTGTCCTTGTTCGAAGCGATAACATTTTTTAGTACCTCACATTTTCTAGGACAATAAGTACGCAAAAGCTGTTTTCTATCAACTTGACTTCGGCGATCTACAAAGCTATAGGTCAACAATGCCCCCCCCCGTGTATTTATATAAGAGACGGAACACCTACTCTATTAATATACTGTAGCTGACTGAATCGACTTCTACCTGCATATTGATCCTATTTACTTGCTTCCCCACGAGGGCAGAGTTAGACACCAGGGTTGTTTTCCTTTAATTTTGAAAGAAAGGATCAAAAATAAAAATTGTTTCAGTCGTTAAGGATTTCTCCTTCACTAACCAAAAACAAAAAATTGAAGTGTAGGCTCAGAACAGACACTACACTTTGATCTTGGCCCGATTCTTACTAGAAAGTAGTACCTAAACGATTAATCGAAATCGGGAATCGCAAAACGTGTCAGGGTATCGGAATCGGTATAAGAATTTAAAAATCCCTATCCATTTTCCGATGCCAAAAACCCATTCTTTTCATAGTTCTTTATTTGTTTGTTTTGAGTTAAAGCTTAATTTTCCACGGCTCGTATTAATGGTGCAATGATAAATCATAAAGTTCGTGTGCACTTTAAAAAAATTTATAACTTTATTTATATTTGCGATAGAAATAATCTGTAAAAAATGTTATAAAGTTTTATGTATCTAGTTTTAAGTATAGTTATTGAATAATTTTTCACCACAAAATTCATAACAATTTTTAGATAAGTAAAAAGTAAGTAAAAATATTTTCTTTTGTTTTTCAAAATCAATTTGATCCCATGGCTTCAATTGATGAAAAAGTAAACTGTGTCCTTTGGTTGGCTGAATTGAACTCTACTATTGCTGTACAAAGAAAGTTTAGAATTGAATACAATAAAAAAGCGCCTCATTGTTAAATGGATGAAAAAATGTATGAAAATGGATGAAAAAATGTAAAAAGATGTAAAAAGACAGGCTCTGTCCATGATAAACCACGGTCTGGAAGGCCATGTGTCAGCGACGAAAGTGTTGCTTCCATAGAAGAATCCTTTACTGCAAGTCCAAGAAAGTCTGTAACACGGGCATCATTGGAGCTTAGGCTGCCAAAGTGTATTATGCATAAGATTCTGCGGGCAAAACTTAATTTGAAAGCTTACAAAATTCAATTACATCAACAGTTGTTAGAAGAGGATTATTATGCACGGCTAACTTTCTGTCACCAGTTCAATGACAAACTTTGCAATGATGATGCATTTGTGAGTAATTTACTGTTTTCTGATGAAGCAACATTTCACATTAGTGGCAAGGTCAATAGGCATAATTGCCGAATTTGGTGAACTGAAAACCCAAGTGAAATTGTTGAATATGAAAGGGACTCTCTTAAAGTTAATGTGTGGTGTGTTTTGGGAATAAATCGAATCATAGGGCCATATTTTTTTGAAGATCGTGTTATTAACAGTGACAGCTACTTAGATATGTTGCAGAATTACTTTATTCCGCAACTTGAAAAATTAAACTTGAAAGATGATTCAGTGTTTCAACAAGATGGAGCTCCTTGTCACTTTGCTCGGCGTGTTAGACAGTTTCTAAATCAGGAATTTCCTAACAGATGGATCCGAAATGGGTGGACCATTTCATTGGCCTCCACGTTCGCCAGATTTGACTCCATTAGATTTTTTTATGGGGACATGTATTGCAAATACAAATAAAGTTATGAATTTTTTAAAGTGCACACGGACTTTATGGACACTCTGTATTTATTGATTTTAAATTACCAGGAAACATATACAGGTATACATTTATTTTTTTTTGTTTTTTTGCGCGACCCTCCCTACAAAAATAATATATATATATATATATATATATATATATATATATATATATATATATATATATATATATATATATATGTATACATATATATATATATACAGTGATGATCATATTTATTGGCACGGTAAAATAAAAGTTAAATTTTGTCTAATAAATTCTAAAAAAGGGATTAAATTAAAGAAAATAACAAAGTATATTATGTATTTTTAACTGGCCTTTCCGATGCAGCAATCGGATTTTAGAAAAAATAAATAACAAAGGAACAACAAACATAATTGCAAAAAACCCTTGTTCAAAATTATTGGCACGATTTATTTAATAATCAATTGTATAGCCTTTGACCTTGATTACCTTCCTCAGTTGCTTTTCATAGTTTACAACTAAGTTGTTGCACTATTCAGTAGTAATTTTAGCCCACTCTTCCTGACAATAATCCTCCAATTGAATAAGATTCTTAGGCTTCCTTTGCATTACCCTCAATTTTAATGTTCTCCATAAATTTTCAATTGGATTAAGGTCTGGGCTTTGTGATGGCCACTCCAAAACATTAATATGATTGTCCTCAAGCCATTTCTTAGTCAGTTTAGCCGAATGCTTTGGGTCATTATCTTGCATGAACCACCAACGACGACCAAGTGAGAGCTCTTTAGCAGAGTCTTTCAGGTTTTCATCCAATATTTTAACATAATCTTCCTTTTTTATGCTACCTGTGACCTTAACAAGTCTCCCTGGTCCAGAGGCAGCAAAGGATCCCCAAAACATCAAACTGCATCCACCGTGCTTCACTGTGGGTATGGTGTTCTTAGGGAGGAAAGCTTCGCCAGATTTTCTGTAAATATAAGACACTTTATTATGGCCAAATAACTCTATTTTCGTTTCGTCAGTCCATAGAACACGTTTCCAGAATGCAACATCTTTATCAATATGACGTTTTGCAAAGGCTAGCCTTGCTTTCAGGTGCATAGACTTCAATAAGGGAGTCTTTCTCGGACGACATGCTTTTAAACCAGCTCTCTTCAAAACTCTACCAACTGTATGTCGAGATACATTCACTCCAGAGGTGCTCTGTTCATCAACAATCTCTCCAACAGAGATCCTTGGGTTTTGTTTTACTTGTCGAACAATTTTCCGTTCATCTCTTGGGGAAAGAATCCTTTTTCTCCCTCTACCCTCTAAACTCATAACGTGGCCTTGCGATTTGAACTTGTTTATTATGGCTCTAACAGTGGATTTGGGAAGGTTTAGCTTCTTTGAAATCTTATCATAGCCCTCCCCATTGGTATGGCATGCTACAACAAGCTTCCTGACGTCTTCGCTGTGTTCCTTAGTTTTAACCATGGCGATTGAAAATTATAATTTAGTCACTTATAATAGTTTAAATAAATCGCTATCTAAAAATTATCTG
>NC_136517.1:79780255-79957755 GCF_053919585.1 Euprymna scolopes
AACAGGGCCCCGGGATACGGTTGCCCCAGGATACGTTTTTTTCAGGTTACGATGTATAATACGATGTTTTTCCGGACTTTACTTACTGTATTTGTCCAGCCTAATGGTGGTATTCATAATATTATTTGATTATATACATTTGTATTATATACTGTATTATATTTTGTTACTAATTTTTAATATGTACAGTATAAAATTTTGCTTAGGCCCCCGCCATACGATCCAAACCTCTGAACGGATCCCAGGATTCTAGTGTATTTAATAGATTAGTATATTCAATATGCCGTAAAATACATATAATCAAATTAAAGTAACAGGCTAAAGTCAGCAGTAAATATTATTAAAAAAAAAGGATTGATATGCCGTAAAACAACTACATACGAGATGTTTTAATTAAGTTCCCAGGCATTTTTTTCTTTTTGTTTTTTTGTATGGGCACTTTTATTGATAGTGCGAATATGAGACTTTAGTCTCCTTCAAAGTAATCTCCTCCGGCTGCAAATCACTTGTTGTATCGTTTCAACAACTTCTGGGAGGCCCCATGGGAGGCCTCTTGTGTGAGCGTGTCAATAACCCTTATCACAGCCTCTTTCATCTCCTCAGTTGTCTCATAACGGGAGCCTCTAAGGTTTTCCTTGAGCTTAGGGAATAACTAAAAGTTACAGGAAATAAGGTCTGAGCTATAGCGAGGGTAAGAAACTGTTTTGATGCGCATCTTGGTCAAATAGTCTGTGACAAGGATGGAGTTGTGGACAGGTGCATTGTCCTGGTGAAAAGGCAACGTCTCTCTTTCTGATTTTCTCTGAGCACCCTTGGGACAAACTTCGCCCAAATCTCCCGCATCTTGCAAGTAATTGTATTACAGTTCCCACACTGACATCAAACTGTGCACTTATTGTTTCTATAGACACACAACATTCCTTATTCATGAAATTCTTCTCTTTTTTTTGCCAATTCTGCTCTTTCTCTTTCCACACGCATGGAATACTGCTGCCATATCTGGGCAGGAGCTGCTAAAATCAGCCTATCCTGCCTTGACAGAGTACAAAATAAACTTCGTGGCTTAGTGGGGGATGCCCTTTTCTCTACCCTGCAACCTCTCTCCCACAGAAGAGACGTTGCGAGCCTATCCTTGTTTTATCGTTATTTCCATTTCAAGTGCTCGTCTGAACTCCAATCTCTGGCCCCCCCTCGCCAATCTTTCACGAAAAACACCCGTCTAGCTGAATCCACTGTGAAAAATTTCCCCCGCTCTTTATCTATGCCTAAATCAAAACGTGGATTCCATGAACAAAGCTTCTTTCTTAGAACTGCAGGCCTGTGAAACTCTCTTCCGTCTGCCTGCTTCCCACCTGACTACAACTTGGATGTCTTCAAGTCCAACTTTAACAAATTCCTAATGAACCGCCCCCTTAAGTAAACACTTCATCAAATCTCCACACTAACGTACTATACTTGCAATAACCCTTATCCCTGAGTGGCTTCTGGGCCTTGATAAGTGGTGACCACCGTGTAAAAAAACAAACTTTTATCGAAAACTGGGGCAAGATGGTCCAAAAGCTATCTGAAGCATTCCACACGTTTCTATTGCATTTTTCCAAGTTTAAAAAGGAATGTTACTGCATATCTTCTAAAGTGTCATCACATCCAGACTGCATTTCTGAAATTCACCAACTGTGACAATCAGGCTTCAGTAAGGTGTATTCCAATTCCTGCTATAACTGTTCAAATCAGGCCTTACGAACGAAGACCATTAATAAAGACTTTCCTCACATTTTTATCGAATTATGAAAGAGATCAACCGTTGATAGAATGTTCATTGACTTTAGTTAGTGCTCGCCCTTTTTATTATTTGCAGCGGCGACATTGGCGGCGGCACACCTCGGTACAGCGCAAAGCGCACTGGTGTACCTCAGCGCACCGATTAAAAAAAAAACTGCCTTAAAATAACATCGAAATAGGCTGAGGTGGTCGTAAAAAGATGTTATAAAAGGCCGGGCGAATAACAAGAAAAGAAAAGAAAAAAAAACGAGATAAAAGAAAAGAAACCATTCGGAGGTAAAAACGTGAAATTAGACGATAGACGATGTTCCGTCAAGTGTGGTTTTAATGGCGCCGAGGCCCGCACTATTTTTCGCCGCGCATCGATTGTGATTCATTCAATATGTGCTCTTCCCATTTTTTTTTTTTCGTTCTCTTTTCTTGCCTATCGTCTGCTTTCTTTCATTCTATTCGCAAACAATGAAAGAGCGAAGTTATTGAGCAGAAAGGTAAGAATAAAAAAAATAAACGGAGAAATAAGGGGAAAATGGAGACGTCCTTCTAGAAAAGAATGAATATAAAACGCAATAAATAAATAAATAAATAAATAAATAAAATAAAAATACCAGAATAAAGAATTTGTACTTTTTCTATGTATTATTCTGCCATTCCTCGCTTTCTTATTTAGTCTGTACGTTACGCTATAAAAAAAAGATCAAATACAATTTCTAAAGACCAAACAGCCTCAAGAAAGTCCCGATTCGCGAAATTTGGGCTCTAAAAGGCAATTTTGGCAAGTGTGACAGCGACCCCCTTTTTATATGACCTCGTTATAAAAGTATATGACCATTGTTGTAATGATGCGAGATAGAATTTGTAGTAATTTCGATGTGCAACCGAAGAAAGAAGAAAAAGGGATCATTCAAAAGAAACAGGGCAGAAAAAAGAGCACTTGACTGAAGGAGTAAATTAAATATTGTTTCTTACAATGTGATTTTATTATTTGTATTGAACTATGTAGCACAATATTACTTTCTTTGTATTTATTCGTACTTATTAATTTATCTCATTTGGGTCAATTGTATATTTAAAATACAACGGATATTTATTTATTTGCGGACTATTGTCCTCATCTTTTATAGTTGTTGTTTCACGACGTTTCGGCCAACTATTCCCCTGACCTTCGTCAGGTGGTCAACCGTGACGGGATAAAATGCTGAATCTCTTAACTGTATTCTCAGTAATTACTGCCTTCCATAGTTGTGGTCGTCTCAATATGTTTCGTCCAACTAATTTTCTGGCCAGCTTTGGGTGGGATTGAAACCGCTATCTTCAGATATTGCTCACCGGGAACGGTAGAGATTCAACGTCTCTATCCACTGCACCCCCGAAGGGCGATAAAGTTTGGATTTTTTTTGTCTTATAAATCCAAGTTTTTTTGTTTTTTTTTGTTATCTGATCCTCCATTGTTGAGTTGATACTGAATGGTATAGTATTTAATTATTAATTATTATTAAATAAATAAATAAATATAGAAATTACTCATCTCAAAAATTACAATAATGGATACAATTTTCATATACAATACAATGGATACTATTTTCAGAGAAACATTAATAAACTCATATTTTCAGTATGTTATGGCTTTTTCTGTCCGAATAACTATTTTTTTGCGTTATCCAAACACTACCAACTTTATCAAGACATGTTTATTATTTGATTATATTTCTCATTTCGTGGAATTTCCACAAGTCCTGCTAGTACAAATTAAAATGAAATGAATATGCAAATCAAAGTTCCTTCATAATATTGAAGGCCCATCGGATCGGAGCTTATCTCTGGCTTTATAGCATTGCATGAGATGTTTAACCTGAATTGACTGGATTATTATGACCACTATTCTCATCATGAGTGTAATTTTCATAGGGTCTCGGCCGATGTAAACTCCAACCCTCTTCAGTTGTATGCGTAACGTGGTAGTCGAGACCTACACGTTGTATACAGACAGTCACAAGGAAATAAAGACAAGGAAACAATTCTGATCACTTTTACTTTTCAGTTGAAACAACATACATTTATTTACAGGTACTTTCAGAATAATGCGTAGTATTTTGTTAAAAAAAATTTCTCGTACTTAACAAGACTCGACCGCGTTGTACTCCGTCTTTTGTCCGGTCTTGTTTAGGACACCTCTTTCCATATCGCTATCGGACCCGTGTGTAACATGTTAATTTTTCTCTTCTCGGCCACGTTTTTATTTATTTATTTTGTAATCTTTTTTCTTTTTCTATAGGTAAGAAATATTTAATTTAAACAACTTGAAGAAAAGAATTGAATTTGGGCATGCGCAGAAAGAATTTTAAAAAAATGTTAGCAAGTTGAAATGAACATTTTGCATTTCAACTTGTGGACATATTTCTGTGCCTGTTATTCATCCAAGCAAAGATTTTACTTGTTATAAACCATCCTTGTAGTATGATTACTATTTCCAGTTAATTTTAGTGTTATGTGACCAGTAGCTTAAAAGTTTATTGGTTAAATATTTTCACAAAGACAGAGAAACACATTCATCTACTGTTATATATATATATATATATATATATATATATATATATATATATATATATATATATATATATATATATATATATTGCTAAATCCTACCATCTGATGAAAAAGGAAAGTATTTCTTCGAAACTCCGCGGATTAAGGACTATTCACTTATTTAGTGCTTCCTTTTTAAAATTAAATATGTTTTTAACTCTTTTTCAAAGTGTTTTTAACATGTTTTATTAACTACTTGTTCTTATATATATATATATATATATATATATATATATATATATATATATATATATATAAGAACAAGTAGTTAATAAAACATGTTAAAAACACTTTGAAAAAGAGTTAAAAACATATTTAATTTTAAAAAGGAAGCACTAAATAAGTGAATAGTCCTTAATCCGCGGAGTTTCGAAGAAATACTTTCCTTTTTCATCAGATGGTAGGATATATATACTTGTTTGTAATATACAATGATAATTTTGTAGCTCAATTATGAAATATATATATATATATATATATATATATATATATATATATATATATATATATATATATATATATATATATATATATATTCCTAAAATATCTGGCCTTTCTGGCCTTGATGGAGTGGATACTAAAACTTGCTGCTATGGTATAACAGCAAGGGGAGACTTAATTCCAAATATTTTTCATATGTTATATCTCCCTTCTCTTGGTACGGTAGGGTACGATTATGAATATCTCTAGTATCACATAAGCCTTATACACTGTGGTTTACTTTATGTATGAAAACAAAAGAGAGGAGATATAAAATATGAGAAATATTTGGAATCAAGTCTCCTCTTGTCGTTATTTCAAATCATTTGCAACTATAGCAGCAAGTTCTAGTCGGTCCTCCATCAAGGCCAGAGGTTTTGGAGAAATATTAGATATTTTGTAATTCATATGCAAAACTAATAACAAAAATTACGATGATTGAAACATTTTATGGCTGTACAAAAAGTGCCAAAATAGGCTCTGGATGGTGGATGTTCTCCCTTAAGGTGTCACAAAAAGGGAAAAAGTCACAAGGTCAATACCTTTCCAATGAGCCTTTATTGGTAAACTCTTATCAATGTAATATATATCCATACACACACACACACACACATATATATATATATATATATATATATATATATATATATATATAAACAGTAGATGAATTTGTATATAAATGTGTAAACGTGTGGCCGAATTGAATATTGAAATGCTCATATCTTTAGTTCTGCGGGACGAAACTACATGAAAATTTGTAGGCTTTTTGAAGTTTATAATACTATTCGGAGGTTCAAATTTTATGTCAATTGGTAAAAACGAACCTATATTACCAGACAAATAAAATATGCCCAAATTTGCTCACATTTGTATATATAGTATCCTGGCAAGCAGCATCAGTTTTGTTGCTACGGTTGTCACACCTGTGGTCTTGCCCGCCACATATATATATATATATATATATATATATATATATATATATATATATATATATATATATATATATATATAGGTGTTAAAAAGGGAACAGTTTTTTTGTATCTATGGAAAAAAGAGTACGGAGGAAAAACATTTATTTGGGTTTAAAAAAATATATTAAATAAAGAGTTAGCGTCAAAGCCGAATCGAGTTTTTTTTCTTTTTTTCTTTTTTTTTTTTGCTTTTGCTTTTTTGTTTTTTTGCTTTTTTGCTTTTTTTGTTTTGCTTTTTTTCTTATTTTCTTTTTCGTTTTTTTTGTTGCTTTTTCTCTTTTTTGTTTTGCTTTTTTGTTGTTTTTTTTTGCTTTGTTTTTTTTGCTCTTTTTTGCTTTTTGTTTTGCTTTTTTTTGTCTTTTTCTGTTTTTGTTTTTTTGTTTTGCTTTTTTGTTGTTTTTTTTGCTTTGTTTTTTTTTGCTCTTTTATGCTTTTTGTTTTGCTTTTTTTTGTCTTTTTTTGTTTTTGTTTTTTTGTTTTGCTTTTTTCTGTTTTTGTTTTGCTTTTTTTTTTGTTTTTTTTTTTGCTTTTTTCTGTTTTTGTTTTGCTTTTTTTGTATAGGGAAACGAATTCAAACGGGGGAACGACTAAAATAAAATACAACTGTCGGAAAGAAAACAAAATGGGGAACGACTAAAATAAATTTATCGTTATGATAATTATACGGTGGCTTTGAAAACTGAGGGCGAAACTCGGTCAGCTGACTCTACTCCCTTATTTATTTAATTTTGTTTTCAACCTCCATTAAATGTTTTCTCTCTTTCCTTCTTCATACCAAAAGACGCAATTTTCCTTTTTTAACAGCTATAATAAAAAGTTTTGTACTCTTAAAAAATAATATATATATATATATATATATATATATATATATATATATATATATATATATATATATATATATATATATATATATATGATCCCTGTTTTCTATTTACAAAAATTTAGTTAAGGTTTTTTCTTTTCATCCTTATGTAGTTAAATTCTGTTTTAAAATTGAAGACTTTTGCAAAATCGGCTTATGCAAATGCTAAGTCTTTTTCTATTTAACAATTTTAGTAAAGGCTTTCTTTTTCTTTTCATATATTAGTAAAAATAGTAACCGTATTATTTTACATTTTTTATTGGGGAAGTGGTATTATCCACTGGAGAGCCATGTATTAAACAGCTGTCCTGTTTTCAAATCTCCGAAACAGCTTCATGGTAAGCAGCTGATGATCCCTGTTTTCTATTTACAAAATTTTAGCTAAGGTTTTCTCTTTTCATCCTTATGTAGTTAAATTCTGTTTTAAAATTGAAGACTTTTGCGAAATCGGCCTATGCAAATGCTAAGTCTATTTCGATTTAACAATTTTAGTTAAGGCTTTTTTTTTTCTTTCTTCATCCTTATATAAATGGACTCTCTTTTGTTATTATAAACATTTTAAAAGTCAGATTATGTAGGTGCTAAGTCTGCGATAGGTTAAAGATAATATTTTTTTTTCCATCCGGGAACTGTAACTGCATTCTTTATTTTTATTTTTGCATTTTTTTTATTCAAAGCTTCTTTAGACTATTAATATATATATATATATATATATATATATATATATATATATATATATATATATATTTCAACATTTTAAAAGCTAATATTTGTTAGAAATATATATATATAATTTTTTTATTTACAGGGCGATTACTGCCGGTCAGGAGATTCGAACACGGCCACGAAGCCATTTCCAACTCCATTAGCAAGGAACAAATCTCACGTCCAATCTCAACCGCGAGAAATATCGTTGAAATTTAAACATTTATTTTTAAATGTCCAGACGTCCGTCCATAATGATCTAATGATTATAACATCATGATCTGCGCATGTGAGCTTAAGTGACCGACTTTCATTTCAACAATAAAGTGCTCAACAATAAGAACCGAGTTCTTAAAGGGATTGACATCATTATTACTATAATATTAGCTCCTTTAAGAAACTCGTTTCTTATCGTTGAGCATTTTCAGTTGAAATAAGAAGTCGGTCAATTTAGCTCTTATGTGCGGATCATAATATAATGATTAGATCAGTATGACAGACGGTAAAAACATTAAAAAAAATAAATGTTTAAAATTCAACAGTATTTCTCGCGGTTAACGGTAGCCGAATGGTCTTTGCTAATGAAGCCAGAGATGGCTTATGTTGCCGGGTTCGAATCTATCGACTGGTGTTAATCGTGACACCCTGCATTGATGATTCCCGAAAGGATGAAACGCTAGTGTCTGTAGTTATTTAATAATTATTATAATAAATAATTATATATATATATATATATATATATATATATATATATATATATATATATATATATATATATATATATATTTAATAATTATTATAATAAATAATTATATATATAACTAGCGGGGGTACCCGGCGTTGCCCGAGTGTTTGTTTCCGGGACGGGGGGGGGGAGTTTTAAAAAATATTATGGTAGGTAAGTAGGAAGGATCAAACCCGGAGTCATGAGTAAAAGTAGGAAAATAAAGTGTGAAAAAAAACAAAAAACATCTGCAACGTTAACAGTTCGGCCACCAAGAAAAGTCCATTCCAGTTGTTTAGGAAAAAAAAAAAAACGACTGCGGTAGGTCGGCGCGAACGTGAAAATATAATGTGAATTGTCCAGCACGCTAACCACTACGCCACAGAGCACTGCAGTTTAGTTTAGTGATTTTAAATAACTTCACATGAAAGAACTACGAAACCAAACTGGTGTTCTCTTCTCAACTATTCCTTGTGAACGATCCCCAAACGGTGTTAAGTGGTGGCAGGGGGAGGAGGAATTTATTAGAGAGAAAATATTTTACCACTTCCATTGATCTTAACCGATTTTGGCCGTGACTTCTCAGCAGAAAAAGTATAGAAATCTAAGATTATCGAGGAATTTGAGAAATAATAAGCCTATAACACACCTCAGATATTGTCCTGCCGTTTGTGCATATTATATTTGCATGAAATATCTTGATTTTTAATCCTATTAAGGTCAAAATCCGACGAGAAAAAATGAGTTCATTTTATTTATATAGAGAAGATTATTTATTATAATAATTATATATATATAATTATTTATTATAATAATTATTAAATGCATATATATAATTATTTATTATAATAATTATTAAATGTATATATATAATTATTTATTATAATAATTATTAAATGTGTATATATAATTATTTATTATAATAATTATATATATATAATTATTTATTATAATAATTATATATATAATTATTTATTATAATAATTATATATATAATTATTTATTATAATAATTATATATATAATTATTTATTATAATAATTATTAAATGTATATATATAATTATTTATTATAATAATTATATATATAATTATTTATTATAATAATTATATATATAATTATTTATTATAATAATTATATATATATAATTATTTATTATAATAATTATATATATAATTATTTATTATAATAATTATATATATAATTATTTATTATAATAATTATATATATATAATTATTTATTATAATAATTATATATATAATTATTTATTATAATAATTATATATATAATTATTTATTATAATAATTATTAAATGTATATATATAATTATTTATTATAATAATTATTAAATAACTATATATATGTATGTACATATATATATATATATATATATATATATCGTCTATTTTGACCAAAGTTAACACCCACCTTATAACAGCCTTATATTACAAGTACATTTGAGAAGTTTATTGAGGCACAAGCAGAAAGGCCCGGCATATAAAATCAATAGCAAGTTCTTTTATATGACATAAGTGCGTTCGAAATAAATGTTTGTTTAATGAACGATTGCAACATGATACTTGACCTTTTCATTTTAAACTTAAATTCAAGCCATTATCATCGCACAAGCAGTAAGGTCAGACATATCAAATCAACAGTAGGTTCTTTGCTATGAGAGAGGCGCTTTCAAAATGACTGTTTCTGTTTAGAGCACAATTCAAGTACGATACTTGACTTTCGCATTTTAAATTTTAATTCCAGCTATTATATATGAAATAAATATTTTTATAAAATCAACAATAGATTCTCCGCAGTGAAATGTAGACTACAATGTCTTGTGGACTAAGTTACTGCGGGGGGGGGGGCATGTGAAGCTTCTACCTGATGCACCGTTATGAGTCCCCGACTAGAGGTGTTAATCAATCGATTTGATTGAAAAATGGCCGATCTCACAGATTTGAACGACAATGAAAATATGGGAGTCTGAAACATTTGTTGATCATCATTGAATCCCGGGCGACGTTGAGTCTCCCTGCTAGCATATGTATGTGAAAGAGAGATTATTTTTCGTATTTAGACATCTTTCATTTTCTATTCTAGCGACATCCATCATCCGTTTTTTTTTTTTTGTGTAGTTCTTCTTCTTCCTTGTTGTGTATAAATTTGATGGGGTAGTCGGAGGACCACCCGTTTAGAGAGTTACTAGAAGAACGCATTAACAAAATCCTTCAAAAAAATGGGTAGGAAAAAAGTAGAACGAGAAATAAACGCTGGAATGACTGTGATCTTGCGTGTTAAGAGAGAACGCATTTTTCAAATCATATAGAATTACTTAATTTACGCAAACAGCAAAATCCTTATATTCGTCTTTGTAATCCTTCTTCTTCTTCTTCTTCTTCTTCTTCTTCTTCTTCCCCCTCTTCTTCTTCTCCTTATTATTATTATTATTATTATTATTATTATTATTATTATTATTATTATTATTATTATCATTATTATTATAACTGAGTCACAAAAAGCTTTCACACAGTTTATCAAAGATCTCTCCTTGAAAACAGCCTGTGGTGTTCCCTGGAAGATGAGTGCCAACAAGTCTCCCCAGGTTCCCAGTACTCTCCACCTCTTTCGATAACATCTGCAAACAAATATGCATTATCGCAAAGTACTGGGACTGCTGTATTGCCATTTGGTGAATGGACTCTGTACCATGCAGTAGTCTTTGGTGAGGCCTCTCGATGCCATACTAGTGGGTAATTGTTACGGCTTTTACCTTTTCATGTGGTACAAACAAAAATTCCTGTCTTTTTCTCTTTTACTTTCCCTCTCTGTATTGCTCTAACCAAGTATGCCGACCTGTTCCATAAATCCCAAAACCTCAACATGAAACATCTCCAGAAAAAAAACTCGAATAAACCTAGAACCCATCTTCCAACGTAGACCCCCTACTACCATGTCTCCTTCTCCAACATCAGGGGTCTACGTTCCAACCTTCCAGAGGTTGAAACCAAATTAGAGGAGACGACACCGGACATATTCTTTCTAAGCGAAACTGGAATAGAGCCGACCACTTCCCTAGATGAGTTCATAATTAACGGATACTCTAACTTAACATCTAAATCTGACCCCCAAAATCGCCATGGACATGGAATATTTGCCTACATTAAAGATGACTTTCCATGTGGCAGGGATATCTCTAGAGAAGGTCCTAACTTACCTTATATGTGCTTCCGGGTTGCACTTGCTTACACCACTGCATTTATATTTTCCCTCTATCGGCCCCACAACAGTGAGGTTACTATCTATTTGACCTCTGGTTGACCTGCTCCTTTGTATGTGCTCTATTTAGCCTGGATATTTAGTTTTTTGTTTTTTTTATTAATGTTAGTTTATATATAAGTATATGTGTACACACATATATGCACCCCAACATCTATTAAACTGTAAAAGCGAAATAGCAAACAACTGTGTTCACAAGTTAAAATTTACTCTAGGATAGCGAAACAAAAGTAAACAAATAAATAAACATGAATATACATAAACGATCACACATATTTGTATGTATATATATATGTATATATATATATGTATATATATACATGTGCATATATGTGTGTACACATATACTTATATATAAACTAACATTAATAAAAAAACCACGAACCTAGATTTAAAACAGATCAAGAAACTAAATATCAAGGCTAAATAGAGCACACACAAAGGAACAGGTCAACCAGAGGTCAAATAGGCCTTTGTCCGATAAATGCATGCGCATTGGCTGATAGGAAGGGCGCGGTGGATACTAGAAAGCTGATTGGCTAACTAAAATCTCAATAGAAGAGGAGCATATAAAAACGACAAACAACCACAGAATTCGCGCATCAGCCTGAAGAATCCTAGAGTGGATGAAACGCGGAAAATTCAGTGTAGCTTAATCGCCATATACATTTTATAACTTACTAACTAGCTCTACCTATGTATTGAGCACTTTTGAAGTAAATACTTAAAGTTTACGCATAAATCTATACTTTAGTATATTAATTTTATGTGAGTAAATTAAGTAGTTATATATATATATATATATATATATATATATGTATATACATATATATATATATTCTACAAGTATATAAATGCAACTTTATCTTTCTGTGTGAGTTCATTCCTTATAGACTCCGAAACAGCTGAACAGAATTTCTTTAAAATTTATAGAACTTTAGTGTAAAAATCTGGGAGTGATCTTAGTTAAGTTTTGTTTCAGAATACCCTCGATAATTACCGATAATCGAAATGGTTATTTTAATTTATCTATCATCGGTAAAACTATTTTCTCCATGTCGTGGCTTAGCAACAATGATAGAACAAAGGGCCGTGAAAATTCCACTCTGGGTAAGTTGATCGCGTGTTTTAATGTTTTTCTTTTTCGTTAAGTGGAAAGAAGTTTATCTATCTATCTATCTATCTATCTATCTATCTATCTATCTATCTATCTTCTAGTTACATATAAAAAGTACCTTTGTGTGTGTGTGTTCGTTTACTATAGGCTCCAAAACGGCTGGGCTGAGTTTTTTTTTTTAATTTCACACATATAACTTATATCCCTGAGAGTGTTTTTAGATAAGTTTTGTATCGGAATACCTCTGATAAGTATCAAAAATCGATAATCAAAGAAATCTGATTAAAGAAAAAACAGTTCAATTTTGGTCAAAATTAACACTTTTATGCAGCCTACCAACATAATTGGATTCAAGCAGTTTTATCACCGCACAAGCAGAATGGCTCGGCCTATAAAATCAACAGTATATTCTTTGATAAGACAGAGACGCGTTCAAAATGAATGCTTCTGTTTAGATTATAATTGGATCATTGTACTTGACTTTTGCATTTTAAACTTAATTCAAGTCATTATATAAAATTAAAAGTAATGTCATAAAATCAACAGTAGGTTCTCTACAATGTATTGTAGACTACAATGAATTGTGGACTAAGTCACTACGGGGAGACATGTGAAGCTTCCTCCCAATGTACAACGGGGAGTTCCTGACTAGAGCAGGTAATCAATTTCACCGATTTCAATGACAATAAAAGTGTGGAACGTTTTTTAATCCTCTTTAAATACCGAGCAACGTTGGGTCACCCTGCTAGTTAGTATATGAAATAAAAAATCTTTTTATGAAAATGTATCCCAATTTTTAAAAACCTTTATAAACCTGTTAGGAAGGTATACAACAGTTTATTTATTCGACAAGTACAAATAAAAGAAGAAAAACCTTATTCCATGGAGTTTTGAAGAATGCAATTCTTCTCATCAGAGGGGAGAAGTTTGCAAAATATACAATAAATTTTGCAGGTTAATTCATTAGAGGAAACAAGCACTATGAAATATTTCATATCTGCATTAAAAAAGTAATTTAACGGTTAGAGACAGTTTGTAGGGATTCAAAGAGATTGGGAACGCAGGAAACGGGGGAAAATGGGGGGGGGAGGATATGATACAGTTCCAATGAGACAGACGGTAAACTCCAGAACATGAAAATCCGAAATAGATCTTTAGCCGTATGAACTGCTTTTCTAATGTTTTATTTTATTTAATTTATTTTATATTTTGTGAAGCAGTGCCCCCCCGCCGTGAATGCACAGTGAATGAGGCATAAAAATTTACTAAGTTCAGTATTTGCCCCCCCCCCTCCCTATTTAACCCCCAAAGTCCTGAGGGGACGTCAAATCCTGGTGAAAATGAACAAACGATGCAGTTTTAGGCCTTAACATATGTAAATTTGAGTTCTGCACCATGCAAAAAAAAAAAAGAAATGACTAAGTCAATCACTTGCCCCCCCCCCTCCAATTTAGCCCCCAAAAGTTCCCAAGGCCTTAACATATTTAAATTTAGTTTCAGCACCATGCAAAACTGCTAAATAGACATACACAGAAACTTTTCGACACATATGGTAAAATAGTCCCAAAAATGGAGTGTTTTTATTAGCCCTAAAAGAGCCCCAGGGGCAAACCCAAGAGTTATCGCGAAGTATAGACAAATAAAATTACATAGAAATCAGAAAGTTTTATAAAAATCCAACGCATCATTTTTATTTATTTATTTATTTATTTATTGTAATAAGCACGAAAGTGTCAATTTTAGCCATTTTACCCCGAAAGGCACTCCTGGGGGGGGGGGGCAACCGGAGTTTTCCCCGGAAAATCCGTTCTGTTACTTTTTTACTCATATCATGTTTGATGTTTGTGTAAAATTTAAAAAAAATATAAGGCGTAGTTATTGAGAAAAATGCGGACAGACGAACGGACGAACGGACAAGGGTGAATATACAGATTCACTCTGCTTTTATTGGGGGAATAAAAAATACGCTTTTATATATTGTAATAGAGCACTCTAGTCATTTTTCCTATATAAAAGAACAAACTTTATGGGTAAGATAGAGAGGGGGGGGGCAGAATGTGCAAGAAAAAAAATAGAGAAAAAGAGAGAAGAGGAAAAAGGGAAAGAAGAAAGATATTTTTTTTACTTTTCTTTCTTTTTTTACTTTTCTTTCTTTTTTTACTTTTCTTTCTTTCTTTTTTTACTTTTCTTTCTTTTTTTACTTTTCTTTTTTTACTTTACTTTTTTTACTTTTCTTTTTTTACTTTTCTTTCTTTTTTTACTTTTTTTTACTTTTCTTTTTTTACTTTTTTTACTTTTCTTTTTTTACTTTCTTTTTTACTTTTTTTACTTTTCTTTTTTTACTTTTCTTTCTTTTTTTACTTTTTTTTACTTTTCTTTTTTTACTTTTTTTTACTTTTCTTTTTTTACTTTCTTTTTTACTTTTTTTACTTTTCTTTTTTTACTTTTCTTTCTTTTTTTACTTTTTTTTACTTTTCTTTTTTTACTTTTTTTTACTTTTCTTTCTTTTTTTACTTTTTTTACTTTTCTTTTTTTACTTTTTTTACTTTTCTTTCTTTTTTTACTTTTTTTACTTTTCTTTTTTTACTTTTTTTTACTTTTCTTTCTTTTTTACTTTGCTTTCTTTTTTTACTTTCTTTTTTCTTTTCTTTTTTCCTTTTCTTTTTTTCCTTTTTTCTTTCTTTTTTACTTTTCTTTATTTTACTTTTCTTTTTTTACTTTTCTTTTTTATTTTTCTTTCTTTCTTTACTTTCCTTTCTTTTTTTACTTTTCTTTCTTTTTTTTACTTTTCTCTTGTGTATTTTTCTTTCTTTTTTACTTTTTTTTATTTTTCTTTCTTTTTTTTATTTTTCTTTTTTTACTTTTCTTTCTTTTTTACTTTTCTTTTTTTATTTATTTTATTTTTCTTTCTTTTTTATTTTTCTTACTTTTTTACTTTTCTTTTTTCTTATTTTCATTCTCTTAGTCTTTCTCTTTTTTTTTTACTTTTGACTCTTTCTTTCTCTCGTTTGGTCATTCCCAAGATGCTTCTCCTCCTCTCTCTGGTCGGACTGGGCTCACTCTTATCCCCCCCACTCCCCATATTCTCTTTCTTTTCCAAAAACGTCTCTTTCATTTCCCTCCCCCATAAATGCGCATCGTCTGTAAAAGATGTCACCCAGAAACAACCCAAAACAGAAAATGCACCGAATGACTCTCAGTCAGGAACAGGGTTGAGTGAGCTGTTGGTCTATATTTCGGTTCGCTGCCGGTGGGGTGGGGGTATAAAAGTTGGTACCCCGCTGAGTATTTAGGTGCAATTTGTTTGCTCTAATACATAAATACCTTCTGATATATAATATATATATATATATATATATATATATATATATATATATTATAGATTCAGCCACTCTGATGAGTCGTAGACGACGAAACAGGTGTCAGTGAATAATTATATTTGAAAAATAATATATATACCGCTCCCCATGTGGGGGTACCAAATTGGTTAAAGGGAAAATTATCCCCAACTCGCATTTAGGTAAAAATGCACTTTCGTAAATAATTGAATTCATTCAAAACATATCTCAAAAAATAAAACAAACAACATCTCTCTCTCTCTCTCTCTCTCTCTCTATATATATATATATATATATATATATATATATATATATATATATATATATATATATATATATATATATTAGCAGGCCGCCTTGCATTGCCCGGTCGTAAAATATGCTTAAATATGATATTTTGATTAATGCAAATTTCGTATTTATTATTATATTATATTGGACCCGATATATAGTAGCGATTTAAAAAGTTTTTTTTTCAAGAATAACACTGCGCCACCACCGAGAATCGAAACCGAAACGTTTAGGTAACAATTCTCTTTTTCTTTGACATTAATGTCTTAGCTATGAAGACATGTTTGCTGCAAGGCTAAAAATTAAAACATGAACTAATAGCTATTATGTTACGCATGCATATTTGTAATGCCGTCGTTCGACCATAAACTAATAAATTCCATATTTTTAATTTTCACACTTTTGCACCGATTTTCCCCCGATTATAACACAAATATAAAGTTTTGCATTGGTTCGTTGATATCGTAAACTGTTTCAACAGCTTTTCGGACTAGCTTGAATTGAAATAAGAAAATTGTGCAGATGTGATTTTCTCCATTTTGAAAAGAAGACAAGGCTGTTTTAAAAAACTTATAATTTAAACGATCAGATAAAGTGAAAAACGTTCTTTAGAATTATATATAAAGTAAAGTAAAGGTAGTATAACAAAAACTTTTTTGAAAATTCATCATTTGAAATCAGAATCGAAACATGTCCGCAAGAACTTATGTGTCAACCTCATACTTGAAGATATAAATACGTGAAGCATAAACAAAATGGTTTCAGAAAATTACTGTATTCGCCATTAAATAGCACGAAATGCTGATATGCTGTAAAACAAAAACAAACAAAACCAGACCTCTTGAACCAACATGGATATGAATACATCTATATATTATAATAGGACGAAAAATGTCGACGAGTTTCCTTATCTTAGTAATAAAATTACAAATTAAAATTCTAGAGAGATTCGTCTTAAGTTGCGACTAAGCATGGCCTGGGGTGGACTAGAAAAGACTGTGTTTTTTTTTTGTTTGTTTGATTTACATAGGGGTTACCACTTATCAAGGCTCGGAGGCCACTCAAGGATAAGGATTAATTAGTGCACAGTAGTCAATGGGATAATATCGTAGTAATCGTTAATAGTGGAAATTTGGTAAATTGGATTATTTAAGGGGAACGGCTCATCAAGAATTTGTTTGCGTTGGACTTGAAGACAACCAAATTGTAGTCAGATGGAATTTACGTTTTAGTTTGGACATAGATAAAGAGTGAAGAAAATTATTGACCGTGGTTTCAGCTAGACGGGTGTTTTTCGTAAAAGATTGGCGAGGGGGGGCATAGATTGAAGTTCAGACGAGCACTTGGCATGAAAATAACAATAAAGCAGAAACAGGCTCGCAAGGTATCTTTTGTGGGAAAGAGGTTGCAGGGAAGAGAAAAGGGCATCCTCCCACTAAGGTACGAAGTCTATTTTGAACTCTGTCAAGGCAGGAGAGGCTGCTTCTAGCAGCTCCTGCCCAAATGTGGCAACAGTACTCCATCATTGGCCGTACCTGGCTTTTATATAGGTAGAGAATTGCATCAGGAGTGAGATATCTACTGGAGCGGTAGAAGGATCCCACCATTTTTTCCAGCAACCTTGGCAACAGATGTGATGTACGTGTTCCATCTCAGATCAGGAGTAGAGGGCAAGTCCAGAAGCTTGTCGAAACATGGAGCCTCTCCAAGATAAGAGCCATCCATTTCAATTGATGTAAGATGGGGATCAGAGCGTTGATGATGTAAAGAGAGAAGCTTGGTTTTAGACGCGTTCAAAGTAACCAGCCACCTCTTTCCCCATTGTACTACGTGCACAATATCAGAGGAAAGCTATCTGAAAATCAAACATTCCTTCCAAGATGAATTGGAACCTTTTGGGGGCCATTGTTCCTATTTATAATGCCTCCCCACGAGGACACAGTAAGACAGCAGAGTTAGTTTTTACTGTGGAGAAAAAAATGGAAAAAAAATTGTCTCAGTCGTGAAAGATTGCTCCTCTACTGAGAGAGAACAAGTAATTAAAATGCAGCACCTAAGGAACAGGTACTACACCTGGGATACATCGGTATATCAGTTCTTGTATAAAGTGGTTTGTTTTTTAGAGGTGACGAATATAAATTGACAACTTTATTTTCTGTAATGGCGGATTTGGCAACTATGAATTATTTCAAGCTCATCTTGGTTTGGCAATTCATCATGAAAAGACTGATACTTGAAAATCGTCTGCGATATAACCCCATTAGATTATTTATTTGGGTGATATGCAAATTCGCATGTCTACACTGATAAACCAGACACAACATACTACTTGGTTGATAACATTTGACACGTTATTGCAGAAATACAGCCTAATTTAATGCGTAGACGTTGTGAAAAATGAACCTTCAGATTACGCCATATATGTGCAAGCCGCGAGACTATATGCCCGAAAATGTATTTGCATTAATGGAATAAAACCACATATTTGTTTAATAAAACTATTTTTCTGTTATTTGTTTGAATTTAAAGTTCGGCAGCTCTAAAAAAAAAAAAAAGAAAATATTTGATAAGAACTAGCATTTGGACCGAAGAAGAAAATTGGGCAAATGTGTAGTTTAGCGGCGTTAGTTATATAAAACACATTATTAGACCCTAAGGCTGAAATAAAACCCGAAAAAAATTCATTTTTTTTATTTTTCAACATTTTTTTCATGAGACTAAATGTACGACAATCGAGGCCGCCATATTGTTTTTAAAATTTGTTCTTTTCTAGAGTTTGACAGATTGGCTTTTTAAGGCCAAATTTGGTCTTTTTTATGCTCTATGAACTATTTTGACCGCCATTTTTGTTATGAAAGAGTGTAAAAAAAGGTCAAATTGTACTGTAAACAGGCTAATATGTCAAACCCTTGAAAGGGCAAATTTTATAAACAATATGGCGGCCTCGATTGTCGTACATTTAGTCTAATAAAAATGATGAAAAAATAATAAAAATGAATTTTTTTTCGGGTTTTGTTTCAGCCTTAGGATATAATAATGTGTTTTATATAAAAAAAATAAATAGTTTTATAATTTTTGTCAGTCAAATAATTTACGCTGCTAAACTACACATTTGCCGAAAATTGATACTGTATTTTTTTTTCTAGACCGAACGTAGGATAAAGCTTAATAAATGTTAGGTAGATTGTGAGACAACATGATCAATAATGGCAGAACTGGGTGAGGGATTAATTATTTAAGAGGACGACTCAACAAGAATTAGATTTACATTAGATTTAAAAAAACGGCCATGTTGTAGTCAGCTGAGAAGGAGCCCAACGGTATTGTGTTCCACAGACAGACAATACATCAAAATGCTAAGAGTCATTCCTGAACCTCTACAAAAAGGATCTTACGGACAACTCCCTTAGATCTCAGCCTTTGATGAGAGAGAAAGAGAGAGAGAGAGAGAGAGAGAGACAAAGAGACAGACAGACAGACAGACAGACAGACAGAGACAGACAGAGAACGAGAGAAACAGAAATAGTGAGAGAGAGAACGAGAGAAAGAGAGAGACAGAGAGAGAGAGAGAAACAGAGAGACAGAGAGAGGGGGGGGAGAACAGAGATAGTCCGATCTCCTAAAACTGGGCATTTGGGGGCCGCTTGAGTGTCATGCATGCCAATGCAATAGGATTTGGCGCAATGCAATAGAATTGGGTTGACTTTTGTCTGATGGGTTCAGGGTATCGGTTTTGACTGCTATATTTCGACTGATAGTACAGAGACCCTAACTCTTTTGTAGTGCTTAGAGCTGCTGCTCCATTATCAGTTGTATAATATCGGAATAGTTTTAGTGTCATGTCGCGCATGAAAAGGGACCCGGCACACATCTTCAGTGGGCTTTCCTGAGGCCACAATCTTGTAGATGAAGAATCGGTTGATGGTCTACTTGCTTTGCATGTTTGGTATTCTACACAACCACTTTGTCCAGAACCTCTCACCCTTAAACTGAAACATTTAAATAAAATAAAACAATAGTTCAATCAAACATTACGATAAAAAAAAGTGTAAACGCAAACAAAACCAATTTGCCTCCTTCCTTGAGGATTGCATTCACGAATAACCGAGGGATTAGAACTAATTTAGATGATGTTCAATCATTTCTCCTAGCAAATACCCCAGATACCTTGGCACTAAGTGAAACTAACCTACACTCCAGCATCCTCTCTAACCACTTTAACATGCCTGGTTATCTCCCACTTTTCCGTAAGGACGGACATATACACGGACTTGGAGTCTATATCCGTGACATCTTCTCCTTGACTAGAGAATCAAAACTAGACTCAGACGATCAGGCCTTTATGTGCTTTAGACTTAACCTGAAACATAGCGTTAGCTACTTGTATTCGTTTTTACTGTTCCTCCCCCTCAAACGAGGACTGTACCCTAATCAACCAAGTCTCTGACAGCATAGATATAGTACTATTCCTTGATACTAGCGTGCAAGTACACATATTGTACAGGTTAATCAAGACATTAAAAAAAAGTGAAAATATCGAAAAGAAGGTTATATTGTACGTATGCGTTTTGGACTGAAATTCTCCGAAAAAAAATTTCATTTAATTTGATCGAGTAGTTTTTTTATTTCATTTTTTTTTTTTTTTTTTACAGCGGAAAAACACATTTTTATGAGAGCGCGTTGAAGTCAGCCATTGTGAAATTTATTGACCACGCCACGGAGAGATAACTTCAGTTAAAGCGCTGGCAGCCCCCACCCCCACCATCTTTAATACTAGCTTTTCTTCCTTAACATCGAACCTTTTAGTCGATATCATAACAAATTGTTTTTCCCCTGTAAACAAACAAAAGAAAAAACACTACTTGATGAAATTATTTTTTTTTCAGAGAACTTCGTTCCATAACGGATACATACAATTTAAACTTTTTTCGATATTCTCATTTTTTTAATGTCCACTACACTAATTGGTTTTGATTCTCTACTTATACACAGACGCAGTTGGTAGCATAACACATAGATTCTCTATATTTCATTCCTTATCACAGACAGTTACGTTTCCGACATGCTTCCCAGATCAGCAAGATAAAAGAGCCTCACTTCTAGATCCGTTTCTGACTACAGTTCCCGATGATTTTATAACGAATGCCCATAGCCCATTCAGGAATGCTGATCTCACTGTGATAATAATAAAAATCTCCCTAAACTCTCGACCCAAAACTGAAGAGCCATTCCTCAAAAGGATAAGATACTATAAGAAGGCTGACTGGGAACCCATTATGGATCTCATCAAAGATGTCCCATAAGGAAATATCTTTTCTTTTCCTGCAGAACAGTGCGCAAATGAGACCATTGAATGGTTAAAAGCTGTAATTGAGGCACATGATCTCACGCGGAAGTTCTATAGCAAACCCTACTTTTCCCAATGGTTTACTTCTACTTGTGCAGATGCGATTGCTCCAAGGCAGCATACATACCGCAGATTATTCCGACATAAGTTCATTACAAACAGACAAAGAACAGAAGCTAGAAGTAATTGTAAGAAAGAAATAGCAATAGCTAAGAGAGAATACACCTAAACGACCAAAAAACGCATTGAAGCGCAGAAATTTGGAACCACTGATTTTTGGAAATTTTACAACAGTGTAGTAAATAATGGCTAATTAACAAGTCCCTCACTATCCACCAATCATAAGGTTGTTTGCACGGCAACAAAGAAGGCTAACATGCTTGTGAGTCGGTTGGCCTCAAATTTTACATTGGACCCAGCAAACCACTCCCTCTCTGACTTTTCTTTGAGGGAAGACACCACACTAGATGATCTGAAAATCACCTCTTCTCAAATGCATGATATCCTATAAACCTTGACACGTCAAAAGCATGTGGACCCGATCTCATCCTGGCTGCACTATTAAAAAAATGCCCCGCTGAAATATTTCTGCTGCAATCCTCTCCAAACTTTTCAACAAATGTTTTAACGAATCTTGCTTTCCTGACTGCTGGAAAACGGCTTCTGTGGTACCAGTTCACAAGAATTCTGGCGAAAGAACCATTACATTATCGACCCATTAGCCTCCCCCCTCTTTTCGCAAAAAAATATTTGAGTCCATAATAAACCAAGCCATAGTTCATCAACTATAATAGTCAATATCAACTAAATTCCTGTCCGACCATCTATATGGATTTAGACAAGCCCGTTTTGCAGCAGATATTCTCATTGTGATCTCTGAACGTATATACCACACATTGGCCAAAGCAGGGAGCTAGGGTAGTATCCCTAGATATATCTAAGGCCTTTGACAGGGTATGGCACGATGGTCTTCTCAGGAAAATCAGATCATATAGTATCACTGGATGAATGCATAATTAAATCCTTCTGAAATAAGAGAAAAATTCAGGTTGTCCTCGATGGTCGTACATCTAAACAATACGATATAAATGCAGGACTACCTCAGGGGTCGATCCTTGGATCTTTATTATTCCTAATATTCATAAATGACCTCCCTCATAAAATTGTCTCTGAGATGGGTATATTTGCTGATGACACCACGCTCTATAACAGACACGACAGGAAAACAAATGAACACATATCTAAAGAAATGGCAGAAACCCTAGAGGAAGACTTCAAGTCTGTAGTGGAATGGGGACAAAAATGGATGGTTACCATAAATGCTGCCAAGACTAAGCTTGTTTCCTTCAATAATTACAAGACACCTGGATATCCAACTTCCAACGTAGACCCCAAATACTATGTCTCCTTCTCCAACTTCAGGAGTCTACGTTCTAACCTTCAAGAGACTAAACCAGACCTTTTATTTTTAAGTGAAACTGGCATTGGACAGGCTATTACCCTAAATGAGTTCGCAATTAAAGCATACTCTAACTTAACTTCTAAATCTGACCCCCAAAATCGCCATGGGCATGGAATATGTGCCTATATTAAAGATGGCTTTCCATGTGGTAAGGACATCTTCAGAGAAGATCCTAACTTACCCTATACGTGCTTCCGGGTTGCACTCGCTCACTGTACTGCATTTATATTTACTCTCTATCGCCCCCACAGCCGCGGAGTTACTATCTTTAAAAGCATATCTGAGAAAATTGACCAAGTCATATCTGCTTATCCTTCAGCTAACATTCACGTATGTGGAGACTTCAATGTTCACAACATGGAATGGTTGACCCACTCAAACAAGACCGATGATGAGGGGAGGTTCTGTCATGATTTCTCCATTGCTTATGACCTCACTCAGATTGTTCACAAACCCACCCGTGTGCCCGACAATGACGACCAGTATGCGAGTCTACTAGACCTTTTTCTCACAACTTGCCCTGAACTATGTTCAGTTTCTGTTCTTGGATCTTCCGGCCACTCTGTTGTATCAATTAAGATAAAAATGAAATGTAATAAGTCCCCAGACGTACCTCTCCATCGTACAGTATATCGATACACTAATGCTGACTGGGATAGCTTCCGTACATTTATATCGGATCTACTTCTGCGTTCCATGTTTAAAAAGGGTGTGTCCTCTATAGTATCAGACCTGACGGAATGGTTAATTGTAGGTATAGATCGTTTCATACCCTCAAAAAGGTTCCAACAAAAACCTAACAGCCAGCCATGGTTCTCTCCAGAATGTGCTGCTGCCATTACGCACAGAAATCACTTTTTCCACTGCTTAATAGATGTATGGAAACTAACGCCGCTTTCAGGACTGTGAGCAACCATTGTAAGAAAGTAATAAAGAATGCTGGAGAGTTGTATGCTCATTCCATCAAGTCAAAAGTAGCTGAGCAGCAGCTTGGTTCCCACCAGTTTTGGCAAATTGCAAACAGAATCCTGAACAGAAGCGTGTGTTCTATCCCAACTACCATCAATGGACCTGAGGTAATCCCGTCTGCATCAGACAAAGCCAAACTCCTAGCCAAGAACTTTGCAGCTAATTCTACCCTTTGTGACCAAGGCCAACAACCCCCAATATTCCTCCTGTATCAGAAAACATGCTATGTGATATACAAATATCTGTACATGATGTTGAACCTTGATTCCAGTAAAGCAAGTGGCCCTGACGGTTTTCCAATTATAGTACTCAAAAGACTTCAACCAGAACTAGCATCCATGCTTACAAAACTGTTTAAACATTGTCTTAAGGAGAATTGCTTTCCATCACCCTGGAAAATCTCATCAGTATGCCCTGTATTTAAGAATTCAGGTGATCGCTCATCCGCCTCTCAGTACAGGCTAATAAGTCTCCTGTGCATCATGAGTAAGTTGCTTGAATCTGTTAAATACAGAAGTAATCAACCATCTCAGCAAAAATAACCTTCTTAGTGACACACAATATGGTTTCCGTTCTGCTAGATCTACATCAGATGTGCTTACAGTTATATTTCATAGAATTAGCGAATCTCTTGGCGGAGGCAACCTTTCTAGGGCCATTGCTCTTGACATATCTTAGGCATTTGATAAGGTTTACTTCACAAGATCTCTAGCTGAGAATGTCTTTTCAATTATTAAATCATTTCTTTCTGATAGGTTCATAAGAGTAGTAGTTGATGGGCAAAAATCAGAAGCTCACAGTATTAATGCTGGAGTCCCTCAGGGGTCCATTCTGGGTCCAGCTCTTTTCCTGATCAACATTAATGATCTTCCAAATCACATCCTTACATCATTTGTAGACATTTATGCTGATGACACTACCATTTATGGTAGCACATCTAAGACAGTAAACGACCAAGTTCTCTCCAATTCTCTCTCCTCTGATCTTGAGCACGTGGTACAATGGGGAAAGGAGTAGCTGGTTACTTTTAATGCATCTAAAACAAAGCTTCTCTCTTTACATCATCAACGTTCTGATCCACATCTGGCATCAATTGAAATGAATGGCTCTCGTCTTGAGGAGGCCTCAAGTTTTGACAAGCTTCTGGGCTTGACCTTTACTCCTGATCTTAAATGGAACTCGTACATCAAATCTGTTTCCAAGGCTGCTGAAAAAAATGGTAGGATCCTTCTATTGATCCAGTAGATATCTCACTGCTGATGCAATTCTCTATCTATATAAGAGCCAGGTACGTCCAAGGATGGAATACTGTTGCCACATCTGGGCAGGAATTGCTAGAAAGGACTTGTCCTGCCTTGATAGAGTTCAAAATAGACTTCGTAGTCTCGTAGGAGATGTCCTTTTCTCTTCCCTGCAACCTCTATCTCACAAAAGAGGTGTTGCGAGTTTGTCTCCGATGTATCGTTATTTTCATGGAAAGTGTTCGACTGGGGTTCAGTCTATGCCCCCCCCTCGCCAAACTTTCACAAGAAACACTAGGTGTATCAGAATTTTTGTAGGAATTTTTGATACCCCTAGCACGAAACTACAAATAAAATATAAAAAAACTCGTAATTTCTCTTTTAAAGGTGGGTTTTTTTATTTTCTTTATGGATTATACTTCCAAAATAAACTATTAAAGTTGTAAAAGTAATAGAAATATGTTTTAAAAAATAGTAATGAAATTAATTGAATGTTACGAGTTCAGTATTTTTCAATTTTTAAACTTTAAAAATCTATCAAAATTTTTCTATTGATTCTATTTTTACGATATTTTCAGGGTCAATGTGAAATTTTATGCTCTTTCCAATAAACTGAATAAAATATTTTAGACAAACGTTTTTTTTAATTCACGGCCCCCATTTTCAAATGTCTATTAAAAAGTAAATAATTAATTTATGTGCCAAAGTTTTATATATCACAAATTGAAGATAAATGATCAATAAATAATATATTCAAATTTAAAACAAAAAAAAGTAGTGTTTTTTAGAAATTTACCTGTTAAGTCCGAAGTTTTAAACATTTTTAAAAAAAAAAACACGTTGTTTTTTTTTCATGAAACCTTGGTCCTTGCTCCTTTAATTGAAAAAAAAATAGAGCTTGAATTACATTTTTCGAGGAGTTATAAGCTTCGTAAGATAGCGAGTGGAATTATTTAACAGTTTTCACGAAATTTCTGACACTGCTAAAGAAACACTCGTTTAGCTAAAAATACTATTAATAATTCCCCCTCACTCTTTATCTGTGCCCTAACCTAAACGTAGATTCTATGAACAAAGCTTCTTTCTTAGAACTGCACGCCTGTGGAATTGTCTTCCGTTTTCTTGCTTTCCAGCTGACTACAATATAGTTGTCTTCAAGTCTAACGTAAACAAGTTCTTGATGAGCCGTTCCACTTGTTAACAAATTTACCGAATTTCCATTTACTAACGATTACTATATTGTCCAATTTCTACTGTACACTCTTTAACCCTCATCCTCGAGTGGCTTCTTCGCCTTGATAAGTGGGTTATGCCTATGTAAAAAAAAACAAATAAAAAGACACCTTCTCAACCACTAATAGCTATGGCTAATAATAAATTACCTGAAAGTAACTTCGTTCAAACTCCTCAGCTTAACGTTCACAGGGAACATAAGTTGAAACAAATACATCGAGGGCATTGCTGCGTCTGCTGTGAGGAAGGTGGGCTCTCTCTACCGTGCTAGAAATTTACTTACGCCTGAAAGTATCTTGTCCCTCTACAAGGTCACTATTTGGTCATGTATGAAGTACTGGTGTCACATTTGGGCTGGTGCAGCTGCTATTAATCTCTCACTCCTGGATAGAGTTCAAAAGAGAGTCGTGAACCTAATTGGTCCTGAACTGTCAGCTGTGCTTCAGCGTCTGTCCCATCAACGCAATGTTGCATCTCTCTGCCTTATATTGTCTTTAAAAGAGAATACACATCCCATAATATTTCTTAAAAATATTTTTACTTGTTTATGGTTGTTTTAAAAGAATTAAATTAATTTTCCTAAGTTTTCGTTTTCTACCTAGCTTTGAAAGTTTTTGGTCTCTCAACTTATTTTAAAGAGTTTATTTAGTAAAAAAATAAATAAATAAATAATGTCGAGTGTTACTTATGAACAAAAAATGTCCGACCTAAGAGGATCACGTCTTAGGAGTATAATTGCTCAAAAATAGAAAATTAAAGAAAATATTAAGGTAGATATAGTTTTAACCCCCCCCCCTCCAAAAGAAAATAAATTTGTATATTTTTAGGTAATAATGCACATCCCATAATATTTTTAAAAAATATTTTTACATGTTTATTGTTTTAAAAAAATTAAATTGATTTTTCTAAGTTTTCGTTTTCTACCTAGCTTTGTAAATTTTTGGTGTTTAAACTTATTTTAAAGAGTTTATTTAGTTAAAAAGAAATAACAAGTAATGTCGCACTCGGATTTACTTAGTAAATAATTTTGAACAAAAAAAAATGTCAGAAAATGAAAGAAAATACTGAGGTAGATATAGTTTTAAAACGAGCCTCCCCTACCTCCAAAAGAAAATGAATTTGTATATTTTTAAGTACTGCATAAGTGCCCCCGAAATGACTTTTAAACGATAAGCTCCCCTCCCCATGTTAAGAATGGCTTTCGAAATTATTATTTCAGCGTGGTACCAAAATTACATAAGACCGTGTTTTCTTTTTTGTTGTTTTGTAATAACACAAGAATTATTTAAACCGAATTAATTCTTCTAAATAAAATAATTGCTTTTTTTTATAATACGTGTTTTCTTTCTTTATTTTTGTTTCATAATGACACAAAAAGTGTTAAAACTAGAGTATTTTTAAATAAATATTTGGTTTCGTTTTTCGTATCTTGACTCCGTGATCAAGTTTATTTTTGTTAAGCAAGAGTTAAAAATAATGTTAAAAAATATTATGGGGGTGCATAGTCTCTTTTAAAAACAATATCTCCTTCAAGAACGGTAATAAAATGTGTTTTCAATCGATATTTATTCAATAAGGGACCATTTTTCCTCTCTAGCAAAAAGGGGGGGGGTCCGGGTACGAGTTTTCCGGGTACGGGTTTTCCAGAGACGAGTTTTCCTGGGCGAGTTTTCCGGGCACCATGGGCTAATGGTGGCCTTGCAAAGGTATAGGATACTCTCAGGCGTAAGTAACTCTCTAGCACGGTAGAAAGAGCTTACCTTCTTTGCAGCAGCATTGGCAATGCCTGCAATTTATCTGTTCCAATTCTTCATGTTCTTTCTGAACGTAAAACGGATGAGTTTGAACGTAGTATCACAGGTAATGTATCATTAGCCATAGTTATCAGTAGCTGAAAAATTTTTTTGTAATTATTAAAGGAAGGAAGCTTAGTCTTAGTAGCATCGAATGTTACCATCGATTTATTCCTCCTCCCGTTTTATTGCAAACTGGAGGCGCTCCTCTAGTTAAACATTCACAATAATTTTAGTTGTGGCGGGGATCTTCCACAAAAGATATCGTTATTCGATTAAAGGCTGTTTGATTTATAGGTTGCGCTCGTAGTCTCGTAGGGGCCAGATCATGAGCACTCTTCTAATCCAGAGGGATTTTCTATTTATGTTTATTATAACAAAATTCAATTTGTACTGAAATGCTCCATTTTTCGTGGCCTTGTGCTCCTACAGCGTTACGCTCATTTGTTGATGTTTATTCACGGCCTTTGCCCTTCTCTCTCGGCGCATCCATTTTCAACCCGTCGCCCACTCGCCCCCAGCTCGAGAAATGGTAAGACACCAACACTTAAGTGTCGGCGCCTGTCTTGGAGCCGTTCAAAGTGTTCGGCGCGCGGCGGGAACCACTGACGGCGTCCATGCTTATCTTTATGGGATGTAGAACAGGAGGAAGTTTACAGAAGCGCAGTATTTCAATTCTCCAAGCTCACTTCTATTGGGGGCCCTCGTCGTTCTTTCGTTCTTTTTTCGCCTACGCCAGGGCTTTTAATGCTCCATTATTTTCCGGCGCCGGGCACGTCTTTCAATGTCTGTGAGTCTATCTCTCTGCGCCCCACCCGATTTCCTTTCTCACCCCTCCTTCCCCCCCCCTCTTCATCTCGTTTCTCTTCTTGTCATTTATTAAACAGTTCTCTTTATTATTATTGAATATCTATCACCCTGTCTGCAACCCATTCTCCAGCTTCCCTCTTTTCCTTATCCTAGCTCTTTCCCTCCCTCCCTCTTTCTCTCCTTTTCCCCTTCTCTCTTTCTCACACTCCCGCTCTCTTCATCCTGTTTCTCCTCGTCTCTTTCTTATCTTAATCAATGTCAATCACTCTACCTGTTTACACCTAACTTTGCATCCTTCTGGGTGTGATCAAGGTGTAGTATCTGTTCTTCAGATGCTGCACTTCAATTTCTCGTTTTTTATTTTGTCAGCGGAGGAGAAACACTTACGAATGAGACGAGTTAAAATTTTTGTTTGTTTTTTTTTTTTGTTTGTTTTTTTTACAAAGAGGTCACCACTTATCAAGGCCCGGAAGCCACTCAAGGATAAGGGTTCTTGCATGTACAGTACGTTGTACGTTAGTGTTGAGATTTCATAAAGTGTCTACTTAAGGGGGCGGTTCATCAGGAATTTGTTTACGCCTGATTTGAAGATATCCAAGTTGTAGTCGGGTGGGAATCGGGCAGACGGAACAGAGTTCCACTGGCGTGCTGTTCTAAGAAAAAGCTGTGTTCATTGAATCTACGTTTTGATTTAGGCACAGATAGAGAGTGGGGAAAATTTTTGACAGTGGCTTCAGCTTGACGGGTGTTTTTCGTAAAGGATTGGCGAGAGGGGACCAGAGATTGGAGCTCAGACGAGCACCTGCCATGGAAATAACGGTAAAACAAAGACAGGCTCGCAACGTCTCTTCTGTGGGAGAGAGGTTGTAGGAAAGAGAAAAGGGCATCCTCCATTAAGCCACGAAGTCTATTTTGTACTCTGTCAAGGCAGGATAGGCTATTTTTAGCAGCTCCTGCCCAGATATGGCAGCAGTATTCCATCCTTGGACATACTTGGCTTTTATATAGATAGAGAATTGCATAATTTCTCCACATTAAATAAACGACCCAGGTGTCTAATTGTCCCGTGGCATTGTAAATAGGTAGTCTCCCTTCATCCTTCCATCTCTCTTTTCCTTTCATCCCTATTTTCTTGGCTTCATCTCTTTCTCTCGTTCCCCTTCTTTTCATGAACAAAACATGTCTATTTCTTATTTTATTCGAATTTAGGAAAACTCGTTCCGGGAAAACTCGTCTCGGGAAAACTCGTCTCCGGAAAACTCGACCCCGGAAAACTCGTCCCCTTTCTCTAGGTAGGAAAACTGGTCCCGTATTGAAAAAATATCGATTGAAAACACATTTAATGATCGTTCTTGAAGGAGATATTGTTTTTTAAAATAGACTATATCCCCCCATAATATTTTTAAAAAATATTTTTTCTTGTTTCATGTTTTTTTTTGTTTTGTTTTTTAAATAAAATCGATTTTCTAAGTGTCCGCTTTCTACCTAACTGGCTAAGTTCTTAGTGGTTTCACTTATTTTAAAGCGTTTATTATGTTCATAAACGAGACCGCATATTTTTTTTTAATATTAATATAAAAAAGAATTTACTTATTTACTGTTGTTTAATTTATTTGGAATCGTTTATTCGGTAAAGAAAAAAAAAACACAGAAAACAAACAAAAGTGTTACGTGAGAGCGAGAAATAATGTGCGGTATATCACATCTTAGGGGTCTTGATAATCGCTTTGAGATTTGGTTTTAAAAAGAAAAGTTTAATATTTTTTAAAATATAATTTGAGAGGGGGGGGGGGTAAAAACTATATCTCCCTCCGAAAAACAACCAACAAAAAATGAAATTAAAAAGATTCTTGATAAACGATAGCGGAGTTTTCAATAAAATTGATTAATAAATTTATTTAGTGATTACTTTTTCTCTTAATGATTGATTTTAGAATTTTGAAGTAAAAATTTAAAATGAGTTAACGAGAGGTTGTTAGCACATGGCATCTCTCGCGTCAAAAAAATATTTCGCTTTTAATTTATTAGTTAATTTTTGCAAAACAAAAACATAAAAACAAAAAAAAACTATCATAATTAAAAAACCAAAACAAAAAAAGTAACGAAGAATCGAATCGCTCCCTGTTTTTTTAATTTTTTTGTTTTGTTTTTTTATTATTGTTTTTATGACTCCAAAAAACATCGTTAAAATAAGAACAAAAAAAAATGTAATTAACTTTGTATGAACATAATAAACGCTTTAAAATAAGTGAAACCACTAAGAACTTAGCCAGTTAGGTAGAAAATGGACACTTAGAAAATCAATTTTATTTTAAAAAAAAAAATTAAACAAGTAAAAATATTTTTAAAAAATATTATGGGGGGCTATAGTCTATTTTACAAAACAATATATCCTTCAAGAACGATCATAAAATGTGTTTTCAATCGATATTTATTTAATACGGGACCAGTTTTCCTTCCTAGCGAAAGGGGACGAGTTTTCCGGAGACGGGTTTTCCCGAGACGGGTTTTCCCGAGACGAGTTTTCCCGGGACGAGTTTTCCCGGGACGAGTTTTCCGGGCACCATTTTATTCAGTATCTGTTTCTTTTACCTTTTAACTCCCAAACAGGCATAGTGTCACTTAGATGTCAAGGGCTACGAATTGGCATCGTATTTAATAGGAGCCCGTAACAAGTTCACCAACGAGATGTCTGTTCACATTACATTTAAATTTCTACAGGTTAGTACAGTCAGTGAACTCGGAAACAGGGAGGGAATTCCAAAGTCTAATAAGTATTATGGAAGAAACTATTACAGTAGAAAGCTTTCCGACATCTAGTGACCTCAATAATGAAGGGGTGAGATTTTGCTTCTTGTCGTATCAGTCGACAATATGTAAGTCAAGGGGCACAAATGCTAGGAGTTCATCACACTTGAAAGTATCCTACACCTCTAAAAGGCCACCATCCGCCCATGCATTTAAGAAAACTCGTCACCGGAAACCCCGTACCTGGAAAACTCGTACCCGGAAAACTTGTCCATTTTTGCTAGGTAGGAAAACTGGTCCCTTATTGAATAAATATCGATTAAATACACATTTTATGACCGTTCTTGAAGGATCTATTGTTTTTAAAAGAGACTATACACTCCCTCCTCATGATGTTTTTAAAAAAATTTTACTTGCTTACTATTATTTTTAAAACAAATTAATCGATTTTCGAAGTGTCCGTTTTCTACCTAACTAGCTAAGTTGTTAGTGGTTTAACTTATTTTAAAGCGTTGATTCTGTTCAAAAACGAGACTACATACCGCATAATATTTTTTTAATATTTATATTTATCTACTGTTGTTTATAAAAGGACAAAATCGAATTTTCTACCTAGCTGGCTAAGTTGTTAGTGATTTTATTTTTTTAAAGCGTTTATTCAGTAAAAAAAAAAAAAAAGTAGCGTCGAGTGTTACGTGAGAACGAGAAATAATGTCCGACATGAGGGGATCATATCTTAGGGGTCTCGATATCGCTAAAAAACAGAAAATACTGAGGGAGATTTAGTTTTAAAAACTGCCCCACCCTCAAAAAGAAAATTGTTTTTAAAAGAGACTATACCCCACGATAATATTTTTAAAAAAATATGTTTACTGTTGATTTCAATTCAATTATTTTTTTAAGTGTTCGTTTCCTACCTAGCTTTGTAAGTTTTTAAGTGGTTCAACTTATTTTAAAGAGTTTATTTAGTAAAAAGAAAAAACAGTAATGTCGGGTGTTAGTTTTGAACAAAAACGTCTGACATGAGAGGATCACGTCTTAGAAGACTTGGTAATAGCTCAAAAATAGAAAATTAAAGAACATACTGAGGTAGATATAGTTTTTAAACGAGCCCTCCCACCTCTAAAAGAAAATAAATTTGTATATAGTAGGTAATGTCCAAGATCACTGCTCTGAAAAAAAATCAAGCTACCGGAAGTGGATGCGGCTGATTATGTAACGAAAACCGAACCGAAGACAGGAAAAATTAAACCATATATTTATAAAAAAATATTTTAGTTTTTAACATTTCTTGTGCTATTACGAAACAAACAACAAACAAACAAAAAATAAAACACTTTTTGCATTATCAAATAATAAAACAAATAGTTTATTTAGAAAAATTGATTTAGTTTTAACACTTTTTGTGTTCAAGAAACAACAAAAGGCACTTGTGCAGTATACGGACGGCGGCCATCTTTTCTTGGTGCGCTTCGCTAAACTGTCGCCATGTGGCGCTTCTCGATTAAAAAAACATCTAAATTATTAATTTGTTGTTAACCCTTCAAAGTTGCTTTAATTTAAAAAAAAAAAAAATGGGTGCTACTGCACTTATTGATCTACACTATTTTTACATAGTATTTTCAAGTTTAATTAAAGTGTTATGCTAACTGTTTTTATCAAACTGTAAGGTTAAATATAGAATAGGTACAAAACATGTTAAGACTGGCTTTCTAAATTATAACGTTATTATTTCAGCACGGATCAATAAGTGCACTAGTATCAAAAAATGTTTCATTTAATTATTTATTTTTTCGAATATAAAAAAAAAGAAATCTATTTTACTTTATAAAAATCTAATGTTATTTTTATTACAAAATTGTTTTATTAAAATTATATTTTCTCACGCAGACTTTTAAATAAATATTTTTACAATTATATTTTGATACATTTTTATACAATAAATGTTTTTACAATTATATATTGATACATTTTTATACAATAAATGTTTTTACAATTATATATTGATACATTTTTATACAATAAATGTTTTTACAATTATATATTGATACATTTTTATACAATAAATGTTTTTACAATCATATTTTGATACATTTTTATACAATAAATGTTTTCACAATTATATTTTGATACATTTTTATACAATAAATGTTTTTACAATTATATATTGATACATTTTTATACAATAAATGTTTTTTCAATTATATATTGATACATTTTTATACAATAAATGTTTTTACAATTATATTTTGATACATTTTTATACAATAAATGTTTTTACAATTATATTTTGATACATTTTTATACAATAAATGTTTTTACAATTATATTTTGATACATTTTTATACAATAAATGTTTTCACAATTATATTTTTATACATTTTTATACAATAAATGTTTTTACAATTATATATTGATACATTTTTATACAATAAATGTTTTTACAATTATATATTGATACATTTTTATACAATAAATGTTTTTACAATTGTATATTGATACATTTTTATACAATAAATGTTTTTACAATTGTATATTGATACATTTTTATACAATAAATATTTTTACAATTATATATTGATACATTTTTATACAATAAATGTTTTTACAATTATATTTTGATACATTTTTATACAATAAATGTTTTTACAATTATATATTGATACATTTTTATACAATAAATATTTTTACAATTATATATTGATACATTTTTATACAATAAATATTTTTACAATTATATATTGATACATTTTTATACAATAAATATTTTTACAATTATATATTGATACATTTTTATACAATAAATGTTTTTACAATTATATATTGATATATTTATACAATAAATATTTTTACAATTATATATTGATACATTTTTATACAATAAATGTTTTCACAATTATATTTTGATACATTTTTATACAATAAATATTTTTACAATTATATATTGATACATTTTTATACAATAAATGTTTTTACAATTATATATTGATACATTTTTATACAATAAATGTTTTTACAATTGTATATTGATACATTTTTATACAATAAATGTTTTTACAATTGTATATTGATACATTTTTATACAATAAATATTTTTACAATTATATATTGATACATTTTTATACAATAAATGTTTTTACAATTATATTTTGATACATTTTTATACAATAAATGTTTTTACAATTATATATTGATACATTTTTATGCAATAAATGTTTTTACAATTGTATATTGATACATTTTTATACAATAAATATTTTTACAATTGTATATTGATACATTTTTATACAATAAATATTTTTACAATTATATATTGATACATTTTTATACAATAAATATTTTTACAATTATATATTGATACATTTTTATACAATAAATGTTTTTACAATTATATTTTTATACATTTTTATACAATAAATGTTTTTACAATTATATATTGATACATTTTTATACAATAAATGTTTTTACAATTATATATTGATACATTTTTATACAATAAATATTTTTACAATTATATTTTGATACATTTTTATACAATAAATGTTTTTACAATTGTATATTTATACATTTTTATACAATAAATATTTTTACAATTATATTTTGATACATTTTTATACAATAAATATTTTTACAATTATATATTGATACATTTTTATACAATAAATATTTTTACAATTATATATTGATACATTTTTATACAATAAATGTTTTTACAATTATATTTTGATACATTTTTATGCAATAAATGTTTTTACAATTATATATTGATACATTTTTATACAATAAATATTTTTACAATTGTATATTGATACATTTTTATACAATAAATGTTTTTACAATTATATATTGATACATTTTTATACAATAAATGTTTTTACAATTGTATATTGATACATTTTTATACAATAAATATTTTTACAATTGTATATTGATACATTTTTATACAATAAATGTTTTTACAATTATATATTGATACATTTTTATACAATAAATGTTTTTACAATTATATTTTGATACATTTTTATACAATAAATATTTTTACAATTATATATTGATACATTTTTATACAATAAATATTTTTACAATTATATATTGATACATTTTTATACAATAAATATTTTTACAATTATATTTTGATACATTTTTATACAATAAATATTTTTACAATTGTATATTGATACATTTTTATACAATAAATGTTTTTACAATTATATATTGATACATTTTTATACAATAAATATTTTTACAATTATATATTGATACATTTTTATACAATAAATATTTTTACAATTATATTTTGATACATTTTTATACAATAAATATTTTTACAATTGTATATTGATACATTTTTATACAATAAATGTTTTTACAATTATATATTGATACATTTTTATACAATAAATGTTTTTACAATTATATTTTGATACATTTTTATACAATAAATGTTTTTACAATTATATATTGATACATTTTTATACAATAAATATTTTTACAATTATATTTTGATACATTTTTATACAATAAATATTTTTACAATTATATTTTGATACATTTTTATACAATAAATATTTTTACAATTGTATATTGATACATTTTTATACAATAAATGTTTTTACAATTATATATTGATACATTTTTATACAATAAATATTTTTACAATTATATATTGATACATTTTTATACAATAAATATTTTTACAATTATATTTTGATACATTTTTATACAATAAATGTTTTTACAATTGTATATTGATACATTTTTATACAATAAATATTTTTACAATTGTATATTGATACATTTTTATACAATAAATATTTTTACAATTATATTTTGATACATTTTTATACAATAAATGTTTTTACAATTATATATTGATACATTTTTATACAATAAATGTTTTTTCAATTATATATTGATACATTTTTATACAATAAATGTTTTTACAATTGTATATTGATACATTTGTATACAATAAATGTTTTTACAATTATATATTGATACATTTTTATACAATAAATGTTTTTACAATTGTATATTGATACATTTTTATACAATAAATATTTTTACAATTGTATATTGATACATTTTTATACAATAAATGTTTTTACAATTATATATTGATACATTTTTATACAATAAATGTTTTTACAATTGTATATTGATACATTTTTATACAATAAATGTTTTTACAATTATATATTGATACATTTTTATACAATAAATGTTTTTACAATTGTATATTGATACATTTTTATACAATAAATGTTTTTACAATTATATATTGATACATTTTTATACAATAAATGTTTTTACAATTATATATTGATACATTTTTATACAATAAATGTTTTTACAATTATATATTGATACATTTTTATACAATAAATGTTTTTACAATTGTATATTGATACATTTTTATACAATAAATGTTTTTACAATTATATATTGATACATTTTTATACAATAAATGTTTTTACAATTGTATATTGATACATTTTTATACAATAAATGTTTTTACAATTATATATTGATACATTTTTACACAATAAATATTTTTACAATTGTATATTGATACATTTTTATACAATAAATGTTTTTACAATTATATATTGATACATTTTTATACAATAAATGTTTTTACAATTGTATATTGATACATTTTTATACAATAAATGTTTTTACAATTATATATTGATACATTTTTATACAATAAATGTTTTTACAATTGTATATTGATACATTTTTATACAATAAATGTTTTTACAATTATATATTGATACATTTTTATACAATAAATGTTTTTACAATTATATATTGATACATTTTTATACAATAAATATTTTTACAATTATATATTGATACATTTTTATACAATAAATATTTTTACAATTGTATATTGATACATTTTTATACAATAAATATTTTTACAATTATATATTGATACATTTTTATACAATAAATGTTTTTACAATTATATATTGATACATTTTTATACAATAAATATTTTTACAATTGTATATTGATACATTTTTATACAATAAATATTTTTACAATTATATATTGATACATTTTTATACAATAAATGTTTTTACAATTATATATTGATACATTTTTATACAATAAATATTTTTACAATTGTATATTGATACATTTTTATACAATAAATGTTTTTACAATTATATATTGATACATTTTTATAAAATAAATGTTTTTACAATTGTATATTGATACATTTTTATACAATAAATGTTTTTACAATTATATATTGATACATTTTTATACAATAAATGTTTTTACAATTATATATTGATACATTTTTATACAATAAATGTTTTTACAATTATATATTGATACATTTTTATACAATAAATGTTTTTACAATTATATATTGATACATTTTTATACAATAAATGTTTTTACAATTGTATATTGATACATTTTTATACAATAAATATTTTTACAATTGTATATTGATACATTTTTATACAATAAATGTTTTTACAATTATATATTGATACATTTTTATACAATAAATGTTTTTACAATTATATATTGATACATTTTTATACAATAAATGTTTTTACAATTGTATATTGATACATTTTTATACAATAAATATTTTTACAATTATATATTGATACCTTTTTATACAATAAATGTTTTTACAATTATATATTGATACATTTTTATACAATAAATGTTTTTACAATTATATATTGATACATTTTTATACAATAAATGTTTTTACAATTGTATATTGATACATTTTTATACAATAAATGTTTTTACAATTATATATTGATACATTTTTATACAATAAATGTTTTTACAATTATATTTTGATACATTTTTATACAATAAATGTTTTTACAATTATATATTGATACATTTTTATACAATAAATATTTTTACAATTGTATATTGATACATTTTTATACAATAAATATTTTTACAATTATATATTGATACATTTTTACACAATAAATATTTTTACAATTATATATTGATACATTTTTATACAATAAATGTTTTTACAATTATATTTTGATACATTTTTATACAATAAATGTTTTTACAATTATATATTGATACATTTTTATACAATAAATATTTTTACAATTATATATTGATACATTTTTATACAATAAATGTTTTTACAATAATATTTTGATACATTTTTATACAATAAATGTTTTTACAATTATATATTGATACATTTTTATTCAATAAATATTTTTACAATTGTATATTGATACATTTTTATACAATAAATGTTTTTACAATTATATATTGATACATTTTTATACAATAAATATTTTTACAATTATATTTTGATACATTTTTATACAATAAATGTTTTTACAATCATATTTTGATACATTTTTATACAATAAATGTTTTTACAATTATATATTGATACATTTTTATTCAATAAATATTTTTACAATTGTATATTGATACATTTTTATACAATAAATGTTTTTACAATTATATATTGATACATTTTTATACAATAAATGTTTTTACAATTGTATATTGATACATTTTTATACAATAAATGTTTTTACAATTATATATTGATACATTTTTATACAATAAATGTTTTTACAATTGTATATTGATACATTTTTATACAATAAATATTTTTACAATTATATATTGATACATTTTTATACAATAAATGTTTTTACAATTGTATATTGATACATTTTTATACAATAAATGTTTTTACAATTATATTTTGATACATTTTTACACATTAAATGTTTTTACAATTATATTTTGATACATTTTTATACAATAAATGTTTTCACAATCATATTTTGATACATTTTTATACAATAAATGTTTTTACAATTATATTTTGATACATTTTTATACAATAAATGTTTTTACAATTATATTTTGATACATTTTTACACAATAAATGTTTTCACAATCATATTTTGATACATTTTTATACAATAAATGTTTTTACAATTATATTTTGATACATTTTTATACAATAAATGTTTTTACAATTATATATTGATACATTCTTATACAATAAATGTTTTTACAATTATATTTTGATACATTTTTATACAATAAATGTTTTTACAATTATATATTGATACATTTTTATACAATAAATGTTTTTACAATTATATATTGATACATTTTCATACAATAAATGTTTTTACAATTATATTTTGATACATTTTTATACAATAAATATTTTTACAATTATATATTGATACATTTTTATACAATAAATGTTTTTTACTATAATATATTAATACATCTTTACACAATAAATGTTTTTACAATTATATATTGATACATTTTTATACAATAAATGCTGTTTACAATTATATATTGATACATATTTATACAATAAATGTTTTTACAATTATATATTGATACATTTTTACACAATAAATATTTTTACAATTATATATTGATACATTTTTATACAATAAATGTTTTTACAATTATATATTGATACATTTTTATTCAATAAATGTTTTTACAATTATATTTTGATACATTTTTACACAATAAATATTTTTACAATTGTATATTGATACATTTTTATACAATAAATGTTTTTACAATTATATTTTGATACATTTTTACACAATAAATGTTTTTACAATTATATATTGATACATTTTTTTACAATAAATGTTTTTACAAATATATTTTGATACATTTTTATTCAATTAATGTTTTTACAATTATATTTTGATACATTTTTATACAATAAATGTTTTTACAATTGTATATTGATACATTTTTACACAATAAATGTTTTTACAATTATATTTTGATACATTTTTACACAATAAATGTTTTTACAATTATATTTTGATACATTTTCATACAATAAATGTTTTTACTATTATATATTGATACATTTTTACACAATAAATGTCTTTACAATTGTATATTGATACATTTTTATACAATAAATGTTTTTACAATTATATATTGATACATTTTATACAATAAATGTTTTTACAATTATATATTGATACATTTTTATACAATAAATGTTTTTACAATTGTATATTGATACATTTTTACAGAATAAATGTTTTTACAATTATATATTGATACATTTTTACACAATAAATGTTTTTACAATTATATTTTGATACATTTTTATACAATAAATGTTTTTTACTATTATATATTGATACATTTTTATACAATAAATGTTTTTACAATTGTATATTGATACATTTTTACACAATAAATGTTTTTACAATTATATTTTGATACATTTTTTCACAATAAATGTTTTTACAATTATATATTGATACATTTTTATACAATAAATGTTTTTTAGTATTATATATTGATACATTTTTACACAATAAATGTTTTTACAATTATATATTGATACATTTTTATACAATAAATGTTTTTACAATTATATATTGATACATTTTTATACAATAAATGTTTTTACAATTATATATTGATACATTTTTATACAATAAATGTTTTTTACAATTATATATTGATACATTTTTACACAATAAATATTTTTACAATTATATATTGATACATTTTTACGCAATAAATATTTTTACAATTATATTTTCATACATTTTTATACAATAAATGTTTTGACAATTATATATTGATACATTTTTATACAATAAATGTTTTTACAATTATATATTGATACATTTTTATACAATAAATGTTTTACAATTATATATTGATACATTTTTATACAATAAATGTTTTTACAAATATATTTTGATACATTTTTATACAATAAATGTTTTCACAATTATATTTTGATACATTTTTATACAATAAATGTTTTTACAATTATATATTGATACATTTTTATACAATAAATGTTTTTACAATTATATATTGATACATTTTTATACAATAAATATTTTTACAATTATATATTGATACATTTTTACACAATAAATATTTTTACAATTATATATTGATACATTTTTATACAATAAATGTTTTTACAATTATATTTTGATACATTTTTATACAATAAATGTTTTTACAATTATATATTGATACATTTTTATACAATAAATATTTTTACAATTATATATTGATACATTTTTATACAATAAATGTTTTTACAATTATATTTTGATACATTTTTATACAATAAATGTTTTTACAATTATATATTGATACATTTTTATTCAATAAATATTTTTACAATTGTATATTGATACATTTTTATACAATAAATGTTTTTACAATTATATATTGATACATTTTTATACAATAAATGTTTTTACAATTATATTTTGATACATTTTTATACAATAAATGTTTTTACAATCATATTTTGATACATTTTTATACAATAAATGTTTTTACAATTATATATTGATACATTTTTATTCAATAAATATTTTTACAATTGTATATTGATACATTTTTATACAATAAATGTTTTTACAATTATATATTGATACATTTTTATACAATAAATGTTTTTACAATTGTATATTGATACATTTTTATACAATAAATGTTTTTACAATTATATATTGATAGATTTTTATACAATAAATGTTTTTACAATTGTATATTGATACATTTTTATACAATAAATATTTTTACAATTATATATTGATACATTTTTATACAATAAATGTTTTTACAATTGTATATTGATACATTTTTATACAATAAATGTTTTTACAATTATATTTTGATACATTTTTACACATTAAATGTTTTTACAATTATATTTTGATACATTTTTATACAATAAATGTTTTCACAATCATATTTTGATACATTTTTATACAATAAATGTTTTTACAATTATATTTTGATACATTTTTATACAATAAATGTTTTTACAATTATATTTTGATACATTTTTACACAATAAATGTTTTCACAATCATATTTTGATACATTTTTATACAATAAATATTTTTACAATTATATTTTGATACATTTTTATACAATAAATGTTTTTACAATTATATATTGATACATTTTTATACAATAAATGTTTTTACAATTATATTTTGATACATTTTTATACAATAAATGTTTTTACAATTATATATTGATACATTTTTATACAATAAATGTTTTTACAATTATATATTGATACATTTTCATACAATAAATGTTTTTACAATTATATTTTGATACATTTTTATACAATAAATATTTTTACAATTATATATTGATACATTTTTATACAATAAATGTTTTTTACTATAATATATTAATACATTTTTACACAATAAATGTTTTTACAATTATATATTGATACATTTTTATACAATAAATGCTGTTTACAATTATATATTGATACATATTTATACAATAAATGTTTTTACAATTATATATTGATACATTTTTACACAATAAATATTTTTACAATTATATATTGATACATTTTTATACAATAAATGTTTTTACAATTATATTTTGATACATTTTTATGCAATAAATGTTTTTACAATTATATTTTGATACATTTTTACACAATAAATATTTTTACAATTGTATATTGATACATTTTTATACAATAAATGTTTTTACAATTATATTTTGATACATTTTTACACAATAAATGTTTTTACAATTATATATTGATACATTTTTTTACAATAAATGTTTTTACAAATATATTTTGATACATTTTTATTCAATTAATGTTTTTACAATTATATTTTGATACATTTTTACACAATAAATATTTTTACAATTGTATATTGATACATTTTTATACAATAAATGTTTTTACAATTATATTTTGATACATTTTTACACAATAAATATTTTTACAATTATATATTGATACATTTTTATACAATAAATGTTTTTACAATTATATATTGATACATTTTTATACAATAAATGTTTTTACAATTGTATATTGAAACAATTTTTCACAATAAATGTTTTTACAATTATATTTTGATACATTTTTACACAATAAATGTTTTTACAATTATATTTTGATACATTTTCATACAATAAATGTTTTTACTATTATATATTGATACATTTTTACACAATAAATGTCTTTACAATTGTATATTGATACATTTTTATACAATAAATGTTTTTACAATTATATATTGATACATTTTATACAATAAATGTTTTTACAATTATATATTGATACATTTTTATACAATAAATGTTTTTACAATTGTATATTGATACATTTTTACAGAATAAATGTTTTTACAATTATATATTGATACATTTTTACACAATAAATGTTTTTACAATTATATTTTGATACATTTTTATACAATAAATGTTTTTTACTATTATATATTGATACATTTTTATACAATAAATGTTTTTACAATTGTATATTGATACATTTTTACACAATAATTGTTTTTACAATTATATTTTGATACATTTTTTCACAATAAATGTTTTTACAATTATATATTGATACATTTTTATACAATAAATGTTTTTTAGTATTATATATTGATACATTTTTACACAATAAATGTTTTTACAATTATATATTGATACATTTTTATACAATAAATGTTTTTACAATTATATATTGATACATTTTTATACAATAAATGTTTTTACAATTATATATTGATACATTTTTATACAATAAATGTTTTTTACAATTATATATTGATACATTTTTACACAATAAATATTTTTACAATTATATATTGATACATTTTTACGCAATAAATATTTTTACAATTATATTTTCATACATTTTTATACAATAAATGTTTTGACAATTATATATTGATACATTTTTATACAATAAATGTTTTTACAATTATATATTGATACATTTTTATACAATAAATGTTTTACAATTATATATTGATACATTTTTATACAATAAATGTTTTTACAAATATATTTTGATACATTTTTATACAATAAATGTTTTCACAATTATATTTTGATACATTTTTATACAATAAATGTTTTTACAATTATATATTGATACATTTTTATACAATAAATGTTTTTTCAATTATATATTGATACATTTTTATACAATAAATGTTTTTACAATTATTTATTGATACATTTTTATACAATAAATGTTTTTACAATTATATATTGATACATTTTTATACAATAAATATTTTTACAATTATATATTGATACATTTTTATACAATAAATGTTTTTACAATTATATTTTGATACATTTTTATACAATAAATGTTTTTACAATTATATATTGATACATTTTTATACAATAAATGTTTTTACAATTATATATTGATACATTTTTATACAATAAATGTTTTTACAATTATATATTGATACATTTTTATACAATAAATATTTTTACAATTATATATTGATACATTTTTATACAATAAATGTTTTTACAATGATATATTGATACATTTTTATACAATAAATGTTTTTACAATTATATTTTGATACATTTTTATACAATAAATGTTTTTACAATTATTTATTGATACATTTTTATACAATAAAATTTTGGTTTTCAAATATTTTTCTGTTCGGAAAAAAATCTTTTTTCTTACTTATTTGCCGTGTTATTTGACCAAGAAGAAATTTGAGTTATCGCTTCTTAACAATAGCCGCCGTCTGCATATAGCACAAGTGCCCCCGAAATGACTTTTAAACGATACCCTCCCCAAAAACATATATAAGGCAATATGACACAGTAGATGGCAATAAAAAAAGCTCTCTCCGAACTCGCGAAGTGTAACAGATTCCTCGACGCACTGGTATCAGCAGCAGCATTATGACAGTTAACATATGTAAATGACCAAGCTGGCTGCGCGAAATGACGTCATAATAGAAGAAGAGGTGGGAAAGCAAAAGTCAAAAAGAGACACCTGGCTGGAAGAAGTGAGAGAAAAGCACGTGTTCGAGACATTGGCAGAAAATGACAGCGAACCAACCACGTGGGTGAGTAAACCGCCTTAAAAATACGTTTCAACTAAGAGTAGAAGTTTTTCCTTTTTTTTTATTTTCTTTTGCGACTGTCTCAGATACAACGTGTGGGCTCGAAATGTAACAACATTATAGAAGAATAGCGATTGCATTATAGATGGATTCGAGATACTTTTTTATTTGTTATATCACGATACTTTTTGGTCCCCTGGCAAAAGGAGGGTGGACGTGTAAATTCTTGTCCGTTTGTCCGTTCGTCCGTTCGTCTGCCCACACTTTTCTCAATAACTACGCCTTAGAACTTTTTGAAATTTTGCACAAACATTAACCATGACATAAGTAAAAAAATGTAATAGAACGTATTGCCCTTCTAGCAGTACCTTTCGAGTTAAAATAGCAAAAAATGACACTTTTGTGCTTATTAAAAAAAATGATGCCTTGGATTTTTATAAAACTTTCTGAAAAGTTGTAACTAACTGATTTCTATATAATTTTGTTTGTCTATACTTCGAGATGACTCTTGGGTGTGCACGAAAGGCTTTTCTATCGCTAATAAAACCTACATTTTTTGGACTATTTTACCATATTTGTCCAAAATTTTCAGTGTATGTCTATTTAGCAGTTTTGCATGGTGCTGAACTTTAATTTAAATTTGTAAAGACCTTGGGACTTTTAGGGCTAAATGGTGGGGGACAAATGCTGAATTTAGTCATTTTTTATGCCTCGTTAACTGTGCACTCACGGGGGACCATGAATGCTTCACTTGTTTTCTTTGAAAATTTTCGATTTAAATAATGATTCGAGGAGGAAATATTCAATATTGACATATAAATATCAGTTATTCTTCCATAAACTAAATAGATCCAGAAATGTGCCGAATATTTGTTTTGAAAAAAAAAGAATGATAAGATGAATAAAATCTTGGATTTTTAAAACCTGGATGTCCGGCGTTGTCTGGGTGTTTGGAGGTGTGTGTTAAGAAAAAAAAAAGTGGTAGTAGGCAGGCAGGCTCGAACCCGTATCGTGAAGGGAGGAAAGAAAGTGATAAAAATGTGACGTCTTTATTGTTGCGTCCATCGCCAAACACTACGATGGTTAAAATTAAGGCTAGTCAATCGAAAAGAGGGGGTGACTTTCAAAAATATCGGCGGAAAAAGCAACTCCTCCCTGTAGAAAAGCGCCCAATTAAGAGTGAAGGAATTAGTGTTTTTGGACATTTTTCGATATTTATCGTCCGAAGGGTCGAGCTTTAAACTGATACCGATCTCGTGAAAATCAGTCGCCTGCGTCGAAAGTCTTAGCCATACATACATACATACATACATACATACATACATACATACATACATACATGTTGGCAGCAACTCCTTTCGACTATTGCCATTACTTAATATATTTCTGGCTCAAATGACGCAAACATGAACGCAACTAGCAGCACGTGCCAGAGACGGTCACCTCTATGAACCTTCTATAGTCCAGCATATCCACTGATGACTAGGTCCAAGCTGTGGTGCCCCGAACACCTACCAGGCCAGATCCTGGAAGTTCCAGAGCCTTTATTGCCATTCACGCCCATACCTGCATCAGTCCTCATTGAATGTCCGTTTGCCGTTTCAGGCTACAGTCAGCCTATTTGTTATCGGGATACACATTGATTGCAAAGTGTGTATTCCATTGCATATCAAGTAATGCCTGCGCTTGAATCTTTTTATAGTGAGGAAAGATTTTGCACTGAGACAATCCCACTCTCTAAACAACTGCCACATTGAACCAGAAAGAAGAGCAAGTCAACATCATTGGAATAGCAGTCGCCGCAGGTTTTATATTAGGTTTTCCTTCTCCTAGAGAGGTTGCCTTCACCATGACTTAGGAGAGACCTCTCCACCCACCATGCCATTTGATCCATGACTGGGACTTAGGTTGCTGGGCACCAGAACATACTCCACACGCCAGTTGGTCATGTATGCCGCAGCTGACAGGGCCTAAGCTCCTCTAGAAGTTTCTGTCAGGGTTACCCCACCCTTTTATTACATTTTCACCCCAAACAAGGCAAATTGCCACTTTGGTTTAGGGGGCTACTATCAGGGGCAACAACTACTGGGATACTATGTAGGGATTTGGGCAGCAAGATGTCGATCACGTTACACTTGAACTTCTGCACGTCAGTACTGTTGGGGAAGCAGCGACCTGGAATGGAATTCCAAATTCTAGCGGTTCTGGGGAAGAAACTATTGGAGTAGAAAGATCTTTTACATCTAGGGATCTCTACAGTGTGGAGGTGGGATTTAGCAGCCTGTCGGGTTTGTCGAGGGTGCTCACGTCGTGGGGGCACAAGTGATTGCAGTTCGTCAGAGCATTCACCACTAAAATACTTGTAGAACAGGCAGAGGGATGCAACATTTCGTAGATGGGACAGAGGCTGAAGCTTAGATGCCAGTTCAGGGCCTATCAGGTTTGCGACTCTTTTTTGAACCTTGTCAAGGAGCGAGAGACTAGTAGCAGATGCACCAGCCCAACTGTGACAGCAATACTCCATACATGGGCGAATGGTGGCCTTATAGAGGTACATGATACTTTCGGGTGTTAGTAGTTGTCTAGCACGGTAGAGAGAGCCCACCTTTCTTGCAGCAGCCCTGGCAATGCCTTCAATGTAATTGTTCCAACTCATGTTTCCTGTGAATGTTGAGCCAAGGAGTTTAAAAGATGTACTCTCAGATAAAGAGTCGTTGGCTATTGCTATAGGTGGTAGAGAGGGTTTCTTGTAATTATTGAATGAAACTAATTTAGTCTTGGCGGCATTGAACATGGCCAACCATTTTTGTCTCCATTCCACTACGGATTGGAGGTGTTTCTGCCATTTTTTTAGAAATGTGTCCATTCGTCTTCCTGTCGTGCCTGTTATAGAGTGTAGTGTCATCAGCATATATACCCATCTCAGAGGCAATGTTGTCGGGGAGGTCATTTATGAATATTAGGAACAATAGAGGTCCAAGGATAGACCCCTGGGGCACTCCCGCATTTATATCATATTGTTTAGATGTACGACCGTCGAAGACAATGTGGAGTTTTCTCTTATCTAAACAGATTTAATTATGTTAAGTATTCTGCCAGTGATACCGTATGATCTAATTTTCCTGAGGAGACCCTCATGCCATACCCTGTCAAAAGCCTTAGATATATCTAGAGCTACCGCTCTACCCTCCCTCGCTTTGTCCAGTGAATGGTATATACGTTCAGAGATTACAGTTAGGATTTCTGCTGTGGAACGGGCTTGTCTAAATCCATATTGTTGGCCAGTCAGAAATTTATCATTTGTCAGTTGATGGACTAGAGCATGGTTAATTAAGGTCTCAAATATTTTGGCAAAAAGTGGGAGGAGGCTAATGGTGCGATAATTTAATGGGTCAGTTCTTTCGCCAGAATTCTTGAATACTGGTACAACAGAAGCAGTTTTCCAACAGCCCGGAAAGCAAGATTCATTAAGGCATTTGTTGTAGAGTTTGAATAGAACTGGAGCTACTTCGGCTGAACATTTTTTAATAGCACAGCTGGGATGAGATCGGGTTCACATGCTTTTGAAGTGTCAATTTTTTTATGATAGCATGCACCTGAGCAGGGGTGATTTTCAGATCGTCTAGCGTGGCGTCTGTCCGCATAGGAAAGTCAGGTAGGGCGTGGTTGGAAGGGTCCAGTGTGGAGTTTGAGGCAAACCGACTGGCAAGCATGTTAGCCTTCTCGGTTGCTAAGGAGACAACCTCGTGATTGTTGGTTAGTGGGGGAATTGTTGATTGCTCATTATTTACTGCACTGTTGTAGATTTTCCAGAAGTCTCGAGTTCCTAGTTTTTGTGCTACGATGCGTTTTTTAGTGGTTTCCGTAAATTCTCTTTTAGCTGTCGCTATTTCTTTCTAAACCTTATTTATAGCTTCTATATACTTCAGTCTGATTGAACTGGACTTATGTCGGTTAAATCTGCGGTATGTATGCTGCTTTTGAGCAATGGCAGTTGCGCAAGTCGAAGTAAACCATTGGGGAGAGTGGGGCTTACTACAAAATTTCCGCATGGGAACATGCGCTTCGATTGCAGTTTTGAACCAGTCAGTGGTCTCGTTTGCACACTGTTCAGCAGGGAGATAAAAATATTTCCCCATGGAGCATCTCTGATTAGTTCCCTGATGGCTTCTCAGTCAGCCTTTTTATGATATCTCGTTGTTTTGAGCACTGGCTCTTCAGTTTTGGCTCTAGAGTTTAGGGCGATTTCAACCATTATCACTGCATGATCAGCATTCCCGAGTGGGCTGTCGGCCTTCATTATGCAATCATCGGGAACTGTGGTCAAAAGCAGATCTAGAAGTGATGCGTGTTGTTCTTCCTGGTGAGAGCCCCGTTTGCGTGGCAGTGGTCACGACATGCACGTGGTGTTGATTTGTCTGGGAGAAGCACAGTATGGCGCTAAGACATCTGTGTGCTTTTAACACACGTCCACACCAGGCCTTGACCACTACATACATACATACATACATACATACACACAAACAAACAAACAAATAAACAATTAAACAGACAGGTGAGATTTATATTATAGATATGCTCTGTAATTATATTATACTATCGGGTGGGGCCGGCTTTGCCTCGGTATAAAATACGCTTAAATATAATATTTTCAATTTGTCCAGATGTCGTATATTATAGAGTCGTGAGTTCAAAAGTAAAAAAAAAAAAAAAAAAGGATTTGGGTGTCATCAGCTAGAATCGAAACCGACATCGTAGCATTTAAATCTGGTAATGCTAACACTGTACCAACGTGACACGCATACAAACTGATTGAAAATTAAAAATTAAAAATAAACTAAGATTAATGTATAAAATATTTTAGGAGTTTTTCAGTCTTGACCCATTTCTGATCCCTTAAAAACTATATAACTAGCTAATGACCCATAAAAGAACTGCCTATAAAAAATCCAATCATTTGAGGCCCCTAGCGATGCTCTGCGACTTTTAGTTTCGGAGGAGATATAGTTTGAAAATATGGAGACAGACAGACAGACAGACAGACATATAGTTTTTATATATTATATGAATTATCTACCTGAAGAGAAAAAATTAATAGAAAATATACACAAAAATTACATTTGGAAATTATTTTCTATTCTCCATTTTTTTTTTCTTCAGATGATGATTCGACGAAAAATCAAAAATATTTCTGATACATACGAAACCCATAATATTTCTATTGATCTTAACACAAAATGCCTATGAGAAAAATCAGAAAAAATAAATACAACCATTTCCTATTTTTAACGATGTTTGATTAAATATATATCAACATATACATACTGTATAGTTCGGCGTACAAGGGGACCATCAGATAAGACGAGGTACAAAATTGGAGCGAATTTTAATAAATTTATCATATCGGCTGTATAAGACGACTGCTAAATCACGAAACCATGTTTGTTTAGCCTAGGCTGGACATTGCCACACCCGGTCCTTATGATATATCGATTTTTGAGGATGATTTGTTTTAACTTTAAGTGTAATCTTATACGCCGAAATATACCGTATATATATATATATATATATATATATATATATATATATATATATATATATATATATATATATATATATATATATGCTTTTCATTTTTTACTAGCAGTCCAGCCGGGCTTTGCTCGGGTCCTATGTACTGTTCATGGGCATATGTATGCATACATTTAACATCTGACTCATGTCCAGGTAACCTACATCTAAAATTTCAGGTGTTTAAACCCAAAATTGGTGGTGGAGTTTGGTAGAGTCTGCAAAGATCAACTCTTTCAACTTGGCAGCCAAATTTTCGCTCAAAAATTGATTTAAAAGCTTGCTGCATGTCTGACTACTGTTATGTAAAAATTCAAATGTTTAGACTTAGACCAAACTTGACTGAATAGTTTGCTAGAGACCGCAAAGGTGAAATCTTTTAAACTTTGACCCCTTGGCAGCCAAATAACCGATTAAAATGCTTGCAATATGTCTGAATACACTTTATGTAAAATTTTTAAAGTTTGGATAAAAAATTGGCTGAGTAATTTGGTAGAGATCGCAGAAGTCAAATTTTTTAAAACTTTGACCCCAATTGTGACCCGTTAACATTTATTGTTTTGGACTCAAATAAAATGAAAAACTTTGATCCATGTCCAAGTAACCTACATCTAAAATTTCAAGTGTTTAGGTCCAAAACTGGCGAATGAGTTCGGTAGAGTTTTCAAAAGTCAAATCGTTTAACTTTGACCGCTGGGCAGCCAAATTTCTGGCCTTAGATTGATCAGAAAGATTTTCCCAAATCTCAATACCAAATGTCAGATCTCGAGTCTGTAGACTGAAAATTGACAGAGTAGTTTTGTAGGGAAATGTACACACACATACACACACTGACAGACAATTTCACTTTTATAGATATACTAGCATGGGTACCCGGCGTTCCCCGGGTGTTTGGAGGTGTGTGTTGAGCAAAAAAAAAAAAAGTGGTAGTATGAAGGCAGGCTCGAACCTGTACGCAAAGGAGGAAAAGAACGGGGAAAAAAATTGACGTCTTTGCTGTTACGACCACCGCCAAACCGGAAGTGACGTAGGTTTTAATTAAGGCTAGACAATCGAAAGGAGAGGATGACTTTCGAAAATATTCGGCGAAAAAAGCGACGCCCCGTAGAAAAGTGCCCAGTTGAAGATGAAGATGTTAATGTTTTTAGCCAATTTTTCGATATTTGTCGTCTGAAAGGTCGAACTTCAAAACGATACTGATCTTGGTAAAATCCGTCGCCTTTGTCGAATGTTTTAGGCAGACATGCAAACATACATACATACATACATACATTTATATATTGGTAACTCAAATTTTCGACCCAAATCGATTAAAAAGCTTGCCCTGTCTCTGAATACGCTTTATGTCAAATTTTAAATGTTTGACCAGAAATTGTCTGAGTCATTTGGTAGAGACCGCAGAGGTCAATGTTTTAAAACTTTAAACCGTATTATGACCCCTTAAATTTATTGTTTTCGGCTCAAATCAAGTTATTAAATTAGCTCCATGTCCAAGGGACCTATATTTAAAATTTCAAGTGTTTAGACCGAAAATTGGCGGAGGAGTTTGGTAGAGTTCTCAAAGGTCAAACCGTTGAACTTTATCCCGTTAACAGTCAAATTTTCTGGCCGAAACCGATCACATCGACTTTCGCAAATCTCAGTACCCTGTATATCAAATTTCGAGTATGTAGACTTAAAATTGACAGAATTATTGTGTAGGGAAATGTGCACTGACACACAGACACACGCACACACACACACACACACACACACACACACAGGCTCACTTTTTTACATATACTAGCATGGGTGCCCGGCGTTGCCCGGGTGTTTGGAGGTATATACTGAGCCAAAAAACAAACAAAACAAAAAAAACAAAAAGAAACGGTCAATTTTTTAAAATTGACCTCGATTATGACCCCTTAAATGTTAGTGTATTGGGTTCAAATCAAGTTATTAAGGTAGATCCATGTCCAAGCAATCTATATCTAAAATTCCAAATGTTCAGACCGAAAATTGTCGGAGGAGTTTGGTAGAGTTCTAAAAGGTCAAAGCGTTGTACTTTAACCTGTTAACAGCCAATTTTCTGGCCGAAACCTAATCACATCGATTTTCGCAAATCTCAGTACCATGTATATCAAATTTCGAGTATGTAGACTTAAAATTGACAGAGTTATTGCGTAGGGAAATGTACACAGACAGATAGGCACACAGACACTTTCACTTTTATAGATATACTAGCATTTAGGCTCGGCGTTGCCTGGATGTTTGGAGGTGTATGCTTAGCAAAAAAAAACCCAAAAAAAAACCGGTAATTTTTTTTTTAATTTGACCCCCATTATGGCCCCTTTAAATGTATTGTTTTGGGCTCAAATCAAGTTATTAAGTTAGATCCATGTCCAAGAAACCTATATCTAAAATTTAAAGTGTTTAGACCCAAAATTGTCGGAGGAGTTTGGTAGAGTTCTCAAAAGTAAAATCGTTGAACGTTGACCCCTTAACAGCCAAATTTCTGGCCGAAATCCGGTCACATCGATCTTCCCAAATCTCAGTACCCTGTATATCAAATTTCGAGTCTGTAGACTGAAAATTGACAGAGTTATTGCGTATGGAAATGTATACAGACACACACAGACACTTTCACTTTTATAGATATATATAGATAGATAGATAGATAGATAGACGCATTCATGTGTCGCTACAAATTCATGAGCATGTTTCGGTCAGTCAGTTACAAGCGTCTAGAAGCCTTTTTAGGCTTTATTGCTAATACAAAAATAAAGTGCGTAATGGAACGGGTTAATGAATATATATATATGTGTGTGTGTGTGTGTGTGTGTGTGTGTGTGTGTGTGTGTGTGTGTGCGTGCGTGTGTGCGTGTGTTCGTGTCTGTGTGTGCATGCGTATGTGAAAATGTTTTTTCTTAAATATGTGCTTTTCATAAACACTTAAAATATTTTACTTAACAAAAAAAAGATTTCACAATTAGTCTCGCTGGTCGGAATGGAGGTGATTCGAAACGCGGTAATAATTACCAGGTGAAAATAATTGTCGGGTATGTGTAACGGTTTGTAGATACTGGCGGGGGTGGGCAGCGACTTGCTGATTGCGTGATGGTGGGAGATCTGATCGGCCTCTACCCTTCTTGGCGGTGATCCCCGTACAGCTGCAATCAATTTTATTCGCAATTAGATTACGCGCGCTTAACATTTAATGCGTTTCCTGACGCCATTGATACTGTCAATCCAATTAAGATATTATACGCACATCTCTGGTATCTACAAGTCGCCCTCAGAAAATATCAGTTCCAGGGTTACTACGCTTGTAATAAGTTGTAGCTTTTCGCGTTTATTCGCCAGCAAAAAAAAAAAAAAAAGGAAAAAAAGCATATTACCATTGAAACCACTCACCCGACAGGTTGTGTAAAAAGGCTGTTGGCGCGTATACAAAGAACAAAGCTGCTGCGCGAGGTGACGCACAGCGGAGGCAGAGAAGAAAAAGAAAAGCGGACAGAAAAAAGGGAACTACGTGTCGAGTGACTTAGAAGCACATGGCGGTGCGAGAGGAACTTTTAAGACTAGATGCAATCTGAACTTTGAACACAACAAACAAAAAAAAAATGTTCGGACTATCACGTGACTATATTAGCAGAAAGAAAAACATCGAAGTTGAGCATGAAGATGTTTGTTCACATTACATTTAACTTATTAAATGTTATTAAAAGATGTTTTTTTAAGGCAATACAATGTATTTTTTTCCGCCGTTTAATGCTTTTAAAAGTATTTGAAAATATTGAATAACAATTTTTTTAAAAATAATTTTCTTTATTACCTGTTGGATGTAGCGTGGAATCCGAATCTTCGACATTAAAATCCCCTTGCCAAGGATGACATTAGAAAAAGATATGTTTGATCGGCGCTTCTACAGAATTGGGACGATATTTTCGGAAATCGTAAAACTGAATTTCACAGGAAAACAAAGTTATCAACGTATTTCTCGTATTTCAAAGATGTTTATAAAAAAAATTACGAACGTTTATATGGTAGAAAAAAAATTTTATTAAAAAGAAATAAAAAATAGAATTTTATGAAAACGATTGTAAAACACAGGAAAGTTCAAAATGAAGGTAATTGTCCGTTTGAATTAAACAAGATGGCGGCAATTTTTCACTTGCTAACATGATTAAAGTTGTTTTTATTTAATAATTCAGTAATATTCAGGTAATTTCAACTGCCTAATTTGAAAGCTAACATTGTAATTTATTAGAATTGACAAAAAATCAGTTGAAACCATTTTTTTAAATCTGAAAACTCCATTTATCGACTACAGAGTCTCGTCCCAATAGTGTAGATGCACCGTTTGGTCTTATATTTTTTTCTCTTAAGTCGGCCTTTATTGGAGTGAACTAATGATAAATGAAGAAAATAACAAATAAATAAAAAAATACTTATATGCACATGCATGCGTTAAAAAGATACGGCATAATCACGTTGACACACCGGTTCCCGTCAGATCACCGAAGTTAAGCAACGTTGAGCCTGGTCATTACTAAAATGGGTGACCAATTTGGGAGGTCCAGGTGCTGTATGTAGGAAGACATCGACACCTCGCTGCAAAAAGTTGCAAAAACCTAACGTCGTCATCTCCCCTAACGGGTATATACATACGACTGGGGACCGCTTGTGAATTTCATAATCCCATGAAACTTCCTCCTTTGGAGGAAGCCGGTTACACCCTGAATAAGGTTGGTGCTGACTGCACACACACATGCGTTAAAAAGTTGAACTGAAAAAATTAAATCAAAATCGATTTGGCATCATGTGCCTTTGTTCCAATAACGGCCGACGAAAAATATATCAGACAGAACATATCATTTTCTAACGTCATCCGTGATAATGTCATTTTAATCCCGAAAATTCAAACATCCTTTTTACACTGCACACAATGTTTCAAACAAACTACAATGTCCTCCTTACTACATGTTAGTATACGACACAATCATATCGCTACAAGAGTTGTCCGTGACAGCGAGGCTGCTTCCCAGCTGACTATAACATGGCCGTTTTCAAGTCTAATGTAAACAAGTTCATGTGGAGCCGTCCTCTTAAATAACCGAACACTATCCAAGTTCTCCCTTTACTGATCATAACGGTGTGTTCTCACCGACCATCTGACACTCATTAACCCTTATCCTCGAGCGAGTGTCGAAGACATGCTAAGAGGTTAATCAACCCCCCCCCCCTCCAAGTACAAAATAAAGTTGAAAACGTCGAGCCTGGTCAGTGCTAAACTGGGTGACCATTTCTCACTACCAGTTGCTGAATCCTGGAGGGAATTGGGCGCCGCCAAGCTGTTCATGCCGAAGACACGTTGCACCAGCTAATGCAGTGCCCCCACGGGATGGGTGGGTCAGGGACCCAGGAAGCAGCGGAGGATTTCAAATGCAAACGATCCCATGAAGAAGCGATTAGAGTAGAATTGCTGGCATCTACATCATCATCATCGTCGTCATCATTATCATCATCATCATCGTCGTCATCATCATCATCATCATCATCGCTTCTGTGCAGTCTTGAAAAACAATGGATAATCCCTGTAGGGGTAGCTGCACGTGGACTTAGGAGGCAAGGGTTGAGCAATCTCAAGCCATACCTCTCCTGAATCGGCACTGCTTGTGTCCTGTGGCAAAGAGAAGTTCAGAACGACTGGAAACAATGTCACACACTGCACCTGGAATTCCCAAATGCACACAATGTGCACACACTGCACCTGGAATTCCCAAATGGTCACCCATTTTTGTACTGGCCAGGCTCAACGTCGCTTAAGTGTAGTGATGATCTAATGGGGATCGGTATATCAATGTGATTATGCTCTATTATCTAGGTACATGAAAAGGATTGATATTCTGCAGAGAGTCCAATAGGTCGTGATATAAGTGCACAAAGTTCGTTGGAGCACATTCCGTGCAAGAACTTGGAAAAGAAGCGCAAGGATGCAACACTGGGGTGATGTAACAGAGACAGGAGTTTGACAAACAGTGAGGGCGTATTTGGTTATAACCCGGAAGTCGCTACATGTAGCAACAATACTCCATGTATGAGCGAATGGTTGCTTTATGGGGATATAGGGAACTCTCAAAAATGAATTTTATAGGAAACAATTTAATCAGATTGATTTCTGACAACAATAATGAAATAGATATTTATCGTTTTTTTTTTTTTAACTTGCTCTATAATTTAAACTAACACATTCATGTTTTTACTGTCTTTTCACTCCAAACAAGCCACAGTGCCATTTGGACTTTTGACGAAGTTCACAGAGACACTATGCAGGGAGTTGAGTAGCGAGATCCCTGTTCACGTTACACTTGAACTTGTGCATTATACTTTAAAATAGATATTTTACTTCATGTTTTTAGCTGGCTTTTCACCCCAAACAAGCCACAGTGCCATTTAGACGTAACGGGCTACTATTTTTAACCAAGTTTGCAGACACACTATGTAGGGAGTTGAGCAGCGAGATGTTTGTTCATATTCTACTTGAACTTGTCAAAACAGTCTTCTATATTTAAAAATCGTTGTTCTAAACTAAGTATGTACATTCTTTTTACGCAAATAAAACGTTTCTGAGTATTTTTGTTGGGGTCTATTTGGCTTTATCGTTTTAATTGGAGGCTAATTCCTCCCTATTTAAAAATAACGATTTACAAATTTAAATAAATATAAGGAAAATCGTAACTTATTTGGCTAGCAAGTGTGTTTACTTCAAGTGTCCGATTGTGTGTAACCAAAAAAAAAAAAAAAAGCTAAGAAAGACTAAGATGGCGACACCCAGTTGGTTTTAGAGTTGACGGTCACATGATCGATGCTGATCGTCGCTGTGTCTATGCAAATGAGACAGGAGAATAAACCGGACGTGAAACGAATAGGGGACCAGCTGGAAGAAGTTGTGTTACGTACTTAGTCATGTGAAAGTCAGCTTGAATGAGTGTCGAGTTGTTGAGTTGGAAGTTTTGACAAGAGTGTCGGGTTTTTAGAGTTGGAAGTTTTAAAAACAGAGTGTCGAGTTGTGGAGTTGGATATTTTGACAACAGTGTGTCGAGTTTTGGATTTGGAAATTTTGACAACAGAGTGTCAAGTTGTGGAGTCGAAATGTTAGGTTGGTTGGTTGGTTGTTTTTGTTTTACGGCATATCAACCCTTTTCGGGTTATTTAATGCCGAATCCAAAGATTTCGAAGAAAATTTTTTTAATAGAATATATTTGTTGTTTTCACGTCGTTTTCTATTTAACCCATAGTTGGGACCCTAACAGGTACTACCACTCCGGGTCAGAGTGGACCTGGGAGCAATGGTAATTAAAGGGTGGCTCCACACTCCCCAAAGCCCACAAGCTGGGGCCTCACCACTGGATATAGTTTAAGGTCATATCCATGACCCCCATTGAGGGACTTTTACCCTCTGCAGGGGGGCAGTCGGCATATTCTAATGCCCCACCGACAGGACCCGAAATGTTAAGTGTCGTAGACAATGGCTTGGTAAAGGGGGAAGACCTCAGTCACAGCCGGAAAGAGAACTTAGTGTCTTCTTTCAATATGGTGAGATTGCCAAAGAAGTAATCCACTTTGAATTGTTACAACCTAATGCAACAATTAATGCTTAAATCTACTCTTAGCAATTTGAGCATTTGAACCAAGTTTTGAGGCGAAATGGTGATTTAGTGAATCGAAAAGGCGTGGTGTTTCATCAGGACAATGCACGACCCAACACAACAAGATCGAAGAACTTAGTTGAGAGGAAATTCCTCATCCACCCTATTCTCCTAACCTTGATCCTTCAGACTACCATTTGTTTCGTGGCTTACAAAATCATTTGGAAGGAACAGCTTTTGTAATGCAGAAAGATGGTGAAACTGGCACTTGTGAGTTCTTCGAATCAAAGCCAAAAGTATTTTACAATGATGGAATTGATAAGTTTGTTAATAGATTGAAGGAAGTCATAGATAATCAGAAAAAATATATTGATGATTAAATCTTTTAAAGAGTGTAACAGTTGGTCACTTTTTCCTTTATTCATAAATTCGGACAGAACTTTTAACCTGATATATACTAATGTTTGGACAATTAATCATAATCGGACCCAGGAATCGAAAAGACATTTCACTACCAAGTGCTGTACGTGCTCTGAATCCTTTTTATTGTATCAGAATCATTATCAGAATCAGAAAAAAAAATTGTGCCAATTTTCCGATGCTAGAAACGATTCTTTTAATTGTTTTTATTTCTTTTTTTTCTTTTGTTTAAAACTTAATTTCCACAGTTCATGAAATGATAAATATCTACTGATTTTAAATGACCAGTAAAATAGCATCTATAGGTCATGAGTTTATTTTACATTTGCAAAAGCATATGCACATATTTCATAGATGCATGCGGGAATCCGACCCCCAATATACAAACATACAATACAATATACCAACATAAATACAATACAATATACCTACATACATACAATACAATATACCTACATAAATACAATAAAATATACCTACATACATACAATACAATATACCTACATAAATACAATACACTATACATACAATACAATATACCTACATAAATACAATACACTATACCTACATACATAAAATACAATATACCTACATAAATGCTATACAATATACCTACATACATACAGTACAATATACCTACATACAAGCACTACAATATACCTACATACATACAATACAATATACCTACATACATACAATACAATATACCTACATACATACAATACAATATACCTACATACATACAATACAATATACCTACATACATACAATACAATTATCCTACATACATACAGTACAATATACCTACATACATGCAATACAATATACCTACATAAATATAATATAACATACCTACACACATACAATACAATATACCTACATACATACAATACAATATACCTACATACATACAATACAATATACCTACATACATACAATACAATTATCCTACATACATACAGTACAATATACCTACATACATGCAATACAATATACCTACATACATACTATACAATATACCTAAATAAATACAATACAATATACCTACATACATACAATACAATATACCAACATACCTACAGTACAATATACCTACATGCATGCAATGCAATATACCTACATAAATACTATACAATATACCTACATAAATACAATACAATATACGTACATACATACAATACAATATACCTACATACATAAAATACAATATACCTACATAAATACAATACAATATACCTACATACATACAATACAATACAATATACCTACATACATACAATACAATATACCTACATAAATAAAATACAATATACCTACATGCATGCAATACAATATACCTACATAAATACTATACAATATACCTACATAAATACAATACAATATACCTACATACATAAATACAATGCAATATACCTACATACATACAATACAATATACCTACATACATGCAATACAATATACCTACATACATACAATACAATATACCTACATGCATACAATACAATATACCTACATACATACAATACAATATACCTACATACATAAAATACAATATACCTACATACATACAATACAATATACCTACATACATTCAATACAATATACCTACATAAATACAATACAATATACCTACATACATACAATACAATACAATATACCTACATACATACAATACAATATACCTACATACATACAATACAATATACCTACATACATTCAATACAATATACCTACATACATACAATACAATATACACACATACATAAAATACCATATACCTACATACATGCAATACAATATACCTACATAAATACTATACAATATACCTACATAAATACAATACAATATACATACATACATACAATACAATATACCTACATACATAAAATACAATATGCCTACATAAATACAATACAATATACCTACATACATACAATACAATATACCTACATACATACAGTACAATATACCTACATACATGCAATACAATATACCTACATGCATACAATACAATGTACCTACATACATACAATACAATATACCTACATACATAAAATACAATATACCCACATACATAAAATACAATATACCTACATAAATACAATACAATATACCTACATACATACAATACAATATACACACATACATGCAATACAATATACCTACATACATGCAATACAATATACCTACATACATAAAATACAATATACCTACATGCATACAATACAATGTACCTACATACATACAATACAATATACCTACATACATAAAATACAATATACCTACATAAATACAATACAATATGCCTACATAAATACAATACAATATACCTACATACATAAAATACAATATACCTACATAAATACAATACAATATACCTACATACATACAATATACCTACATACATACAATACAATATACCTACATAAATACAATACAATATACCTACATACATACAATACAATATACCTACATAAATACAATACAATATACCTACATACATACAATACAATATACCTACATACATACACTACAATATACCTACATACATAAAATACAATATACCTACATAAATACAATACAATATACCTACATAAATACAATACAATATACCTACATACATACAATACAATATACCTACATACATAAAATACAATATACCTACATACATAAAATACAATATACCTACATACATACACTACAATATACCTACGTACATACAATACAATATACCTACATACATACAATACAATATACAATACAAGACATACAATACAATATACAAAAACAACTCTGTAGTAAGAAAAATAAAAAGTATCGGAACCGAAATCGGTAATTGTATCGAAATCGGAAATTTAGTACAAAATCGGTATTTGTAGCGGAATCGGGAACAATACCGGAACCTTACCATAACTAATATACACACATGATAACATTAAATACATTCGTAATGGCATGCTGTTAAGATTGAAAATCTAATGACTGTGTTCGTGTGTTTATACGCCAAATACTTATAATCCTTACGCGAGGGAAATTAGTTCTATAATATCCCTACACCTGCCATCTCATAATTCATAATACTTGGATCCGAGGATTAACTCGTCTGACAGGTTGTCTAAAAGAGTCGGTGCCGCCTATGTAGCAACAGTGATATGAAACTATGCCAATGGTCAAGCCGGTGCACGAGGTGACGTCACAGCGGAGGAAGAGAAGAAAAAGAAAAGCGGAGTAACAAAGGGGACGATATGTCGAATGACTTGGAAGAACATCCTAGTGCAAGAGAAACTTTTAAGGCAAGATGCAATCCAAACTTTGAAAAATAAAATGGTCGGACGACCGCGTAGCATGGTGAGAGCTGCAGATATAGTAGTGAAAGAAAAAGAGATCTTAAAAAAGCACGTGGTGGTACAGCAGAGGCAAAGACAAGCCGTTATGAGAGTATAACGACAGAACAAGAAAACATGTTGACGTGGGAGCAGAAAACGCACGTGGTTGACACGGCAATCTTTTGTAATCCACATGGCGAACAAAGAGACTTGTAAAATCAAGATGCAGGCATAGTTTGAAAAGTACCATGAATAAATGCCTTTTATTTCAACTAAAAAACTGAGTCGAATTTCTATTGTTCCTTTACAACTGTCTTTGCATCCGATGACGGAATACTGTTGCCACATCTGGACAGGAGCTGCTAGAAGCAGCTTATCCTGCCTTGACATAGTTCAAAATAAACTTCGTAGCTTAGTAGGGGGATGCGCTTTTCTTTTCCCAGCAACCTCTTTCCCACAGAAGAGATGTTGCGAGCCTGTCTTTGGTTTATCGTTATTTTCATGGCAAGTGCTCGTCTGAGCTTCAATCTATGGTTCCCCCTCGCCAATCTTTCACGAAAAACACTCGTCTAGCCAAAATCACTATCAATAATTTCCCACTCTTTATCCGTGCCTAAACCTAAATTTTGATTCCATGAATAAATCTTTTTTCTTAGATCTGCACGCCTGTCGAACCCTCTTCCGTTTTCCTGCTTTCTAACTGACTACAATCTGATTGTATTCAAGTCCAACGTAAACAAGTACTTGCTGAACCATCCCCCTAAATATTCCAATTTAGAAAATGTCGACTACTTATGTTTACTGCACTATAATCACATTGACTAGTGTATACCCATTAACACTTATCCTCGAGTGGCCCCCGGGTCTTGATAAGTGGTGATTCCTGTGTAGAAAAAAAGAATGTCGGGCCAGAAAATGTTAAAATGTAACGACACCGAGTAAAAACATTACAGCTATACATGTTACGTCATTACATGTGGACTAGTGTATAAAACACAAACCGTATATTGATATTAAAAATACTTATTCATTATAAACTAGCAGGACTGGTATCCCGGCGTTTCCCGCGTTTACCATAAAATAATTATTTTACTATAAAATGTATCCGCTCAAAACCGGAATTTCATTAAAAAAAACATTATAGTACACAAGTCAATATTACATGTTGACTTGTGTACAACACACGAAACTGAGGTTGGTGTTCTGAGATCTCTCATAACTTTCTCTCTTTTTTCTCTCTGTTTTCTCTCTCTCTCTCTCTTTCTCTCTCTCTCTCTCTCTCTCTCTCTCTCTCTCTCTCCCTCTGCCTATCTTACTTACGTGTTTGACGAGGAAGTTGAAAAACTGGGTTTAATCGTGTATTTTTTCTGGAAACTTTTATAATGGAATTTTGGGATTTGTGCAATAGGGCGAGAAACTTGCTTAGAGCAGGACATAGTGACAAAGTAAGAGAGAAGAAACGAAGAAATATATTTTTGTAATACATGATAAGGTAAGGCCGTAACAATAACACACTAATATTACACCGAGAAGCACCACCAGAAGCTACTGCGTGGTCCAGTATCCATTTACCAAATAGCAATACACCAGCCCCAATACTTTGCACCTGATGATGGGACAGCCTCCTTAGTGGTTAATCAACAACACACGAAACTGGTTTGTTGAGGTTGTTGTTCGGCGATCTCTCATAACTGTCTCTCTTTTTCTCTCTCCCTCTCTCCCTCTGCCTATCTTACTTACTTGTTTGACGAGGACATGTCGGTGGGACACTTGACGACAGTTAGAGTTTGGACTCCGAGGAAAACAGATCGTTGCTTGAACCAGATGGAGATAACTGTAGCAGGCCGAGATGAATTGATCAATCGGCTGACAGACACAGCCTCGACAGGACTTTTTTTTTTTTACTTTAGCATTTAGTGGGTCCTTGATGTCGCATACACCTCCTAACGAACATTCACAGAATGTGTCGACGTCAACCTTATCCTGTGTTTTCCTTTTGTTTCTAGTGTTTGATGGTATTTTATATGTGTAATCCCGTGCACTTCTGTTGATAGCCAAGAGTCTGAGAGAATACGATGATAGAGCGATAAAAAGATAAGACGATGAGGAACAAATCCACGACACACAACGTTGGAGCGGTCGAACTTTACAGTGAGGGACACGATCTATAAAAAATGTATATGTGTATAACTCTTTGTTGTTGTCTGTGTAGTATGAGTTTGTGTCGACAGATATTTTTTTGTTTGTTTTTGCGTACCGTTTACAAGATTAACCACGTAAGTGTTGCTAACATCTCTAAATGAAAATTTTATTATGGAACTAAATGGATTCGAACTTGGCTCAAAAAGGTCGTTAGTATGTATCATACTTTACGTAACTACAGTGGGGATCAAAAGTGTTTGCAAATTGTATAAATTGATAAATTTATGCTTCAATATTTTCCAATAAAATAACTATGTTACTCACTGTTTGATATGCAAATATATGAAGTAAATTCATAGAAACGGAAACCAATTAATCATATTCTGGGGGGGGTATGGATCTTAAAATGATTTCAGGAAGGAATATGGACCAAAAGAGTTTGCAAGCACTCATTTATCCGCAATAAATACAATTTTTAAACATGGTCGAAAAATTGTGTCATGATTATAGTACCATATATTGATAACATATTACAAGAAAACAACAGTTATTACTCAAATAACAATTAACAGAACAATACGAATTTATGAAACTATTTAACCCTTTATTCGCTGTCCTCCATTTTTAATCAAATCAATCAGCCTCCTATCAACAGAAGATGTTAATTTATGCACTTGCTGAGGTGTGATTTCAGAAGATACCTTCTTGATTCTCTCCCAAATGTCTTTTTTACTATGGAATTGATGCTAGTTTTCGTAAACCTTCCTCTTCAGAATCGACCAGAGGTTCTCTATCGGATTCAAATCCGGACTCTGAGGTGGCCAGTCTATCAGGCGTTCACCAGAGATCTCCTTGTCTGAAAGCCAAGCTTTTGTGAACCGAGAAGCATGGTTTGGGGCATAGTCTTGTTGGATAATTAGATTCTGGTTGAGAGCATCATTTTATGAATTCAATCAGGACAATAAATTTGCTTCCCAAAACTTGCAGTAGTTCACAGAATTCATTTTGACACAGTCAGGGACAAGAAAAGGATCAACAATCTCATTTCCAAGAATACCAGCCCAACTCATCACTCCTCCTCCTCCCTGTTGACGTCTGAATCGCAAGCGTGGGCTATTGCCTTTAAGAAGCCATCCCTTGGCCCAACCGTCGGAACCGTCGAGGGTTGCTCTGGCCTCCTCAGTCCAGCGAAAACTTTGAAAATTGGTTTTCAAATATTCAGTGGCCCTTGCTAGTCGCTTCTGACAGTTTATATTACTCAAACGAGGACATTTTGTCTGTGTTCTCTGGTCGGCTATCTGTTTCAAAATCCGATTTTGGGTCCTTTTAGAGATGCCAGACATTCCTGCATGGTTGAAAATAGCTTTGCTTGTGCTGTGTGGGTTTGCTAGCAAACTCCTCTTGATTTTTCTAATATCTCGTGGTGAAGTCACCTTTGGTCTGCCACTTTTATGCTTTTTTCTTCCATCTTTGCCGTCAATGACGAAATGTTTCACAGTTTGATGATCTCGTTTCAAAATTTTCGAAATTTCCAATGTAGATTTCTTTGCAGCAAGAAATGTAACAATTTCACCCTTCTCCCTATCTGTCAACATCTTTCCTTTAGCCATTATCAATAAATTAAGATTACCTGCATAAACTTTTCGCTCACCTGAAAAGTGGAAAATGTTGAACTATTATTAAATTCTGGCTTTTATCGTAAAATGTAGTAATGGAACGAACCAGAATGGCAAATAGCAAATGATGGAAGAGTCCAAAATGAAAAATGAAGCAAAATTAATAAAGAAATTGAGAAAAAATAGGTCGGCAAACTCTTTTGACCCCCACATAATCACGTTTGACACACTGGTTCCCATCTGATTACTGAAGTTAAGCAACAATGAGTCTGGTCAGTACCAGATGGGTGACCATTTGGGACTTCCAGGGGCTATACGTGCTCTCCGCTTATCTCGGCATTCTTTCCAGTCTTCCTGGACTTCTTGCCACTGGACTTACCTCAAACAGTGCCGATTCAGGAGAGGTGTGGTTCGGGATTGCGCAACCATTGCCTCACAATTATACGCGCAGCTGTCCCTATAGGACGTACCTTTATCTTTCAAGAATGAACGGAAGCAACGAATCTACGTAACTACTGTCACTTCTCTATTTCTTAATCGATATTTCGATCGTAAAGCCGACCTAAATATGCAATAGGAAAGGCTATTATTGGGAAAAGAATGTCTTTTTATATGAAAAAAAAACATTGTAAAAAACGAACAGAAGTGTTGAAATTAATGTTTTAACTCGGTGAATAAAATAAGACAAAACATCTGTCGTTCGTACTGACGGTACAAAAAATAATTCCCGATTCCGTAAAGCAATCTTTTCTTGGTTTCACAACTCGTCGTCTTCTTCTTCTTCTTCTTCTTCTTCTTCTTCTTCAAAACAAAACGAAACAAACAAAACAAAAAACAAAAAAACGTCCTCATATAAAGACTTTTAATTGTGACAGTACCACGATTTGCATATCTTTCTTTCCTTCTCCTCTTTTCCTTGTAAAGGACGGATCCGGGATCGAATGGCGGTGGTTCTTGTGCATATCATTTTGTAACCTCAGTGTTGTTCAGTTCCGTTACACGAATGGAGAATGGAAAGTGTAGTTTAAATTCAGAGAAAGTGGGAGAAATAATAGAGTATGTAAAAAGTGGAGAAGAGAATGTTTGAATAACGTAAAGGGACTTCGTAGGAGTCAGCATGATACCGCATTGTTGGCAAGCTTAACTGTACCGTTGGCATTTTGGCAGTAGAGACAAAGTAGAGGTTGCCAACATTCATAAATGAAGTGGTACTATGGAATTGACTGGATTCGAAGACCGCTGCAAAGAAGGTAGGCTCCCTCTACCGTGCTAGAAAACTATTAACGCCTGGAAGTATCCTGAACCTCCATAAGACGACCATTCGCCATGTATGAAGTATTGTTGTCACATTTGAGCTGATGCATCTGCTACTAGTCTCTCGCTCCTAGACAGAGTTCAAAAAAGACTCGCCAACCTGATAGGTCCTGATCTGTCATTTGAGCTTCAGCCTCTGTCTCATCGACAAAATGTTGCATCCCTCTGCCTGTACTACAAGTATTTTAATGGTGAATGCTCTGACGAACTACAAGCACTTGTGCCCCCTCGACCTAAATACCCCCGACAAACCCGACAAGTTGCTAAATCCCACCCCTTCTCAGTAGAGAGCCCTAGATGTAAGAGAGCCTTCTACTCCAGGAGTGTCTTCCCCAGAACGGCTAGACTTTGGAACTCCCTTCCGGATCCCTGCTTTCCCAACTGTACTGACATGCAGAAGTTCAAGTGTAATGTGAACAGACATATTGCTGCCCAACCCTCTACATAGCATCCCTGTAGCTTATGTCCTAGATAGTAGCCCGCTACATCAAAGTGGCAATGTGCCTTGTTTGGGGTGATGATGATCATCATCATCATCATCATAATAATAATAATAATAATAATAACTTGAACAATTTCATCCTTATGTAGTTAAATTCTCTTTTATAATTGAAGTCTTTTCAGAAATCGGCTTATGCAAGTGCTGAGTCTATTTCTATTTAACAATTTTAGTTGAGGATTTATTTTCAATCTTTATATAATTGAATTCTCTTCTGTAATTATAAACTTTATAGAAGTCAGATTATTTACGTGCTTAGTCTGCGATAGGTTAAATTTAGTTTCTTTATTCTTCTGGAAATTTAAACTGCATTCTTTATTTTTATTTTGCATTTTTTATCAAAGCTTCTTTAGACTATATATATATATATAATTATTTTTTTACTATAATAATTAAATACCTACAGACACTAGTGTTTCATCCTTTCAGTGCAGGGTGTCACGATTACTACCAGTCGAACGATTCGAACCCCGCGACACGAGACATCTCTGGCTCGATTAGCGGAGACCGTATCCATTCGGCTACCATTAACCGCGTGAAATAGCGTTGAATTTTAAACATTTTAATTTAAATGTTCATTACGTCAGACAGACAGTGATCTAATCGTTATACGATGATCTATGCATAAGAGCTAAATTGACCGACTTTTAATTCAACTGAAAGTGCTCAACGATAAGAAATGAATATATATATATATATATATATATATATATATATATATATATATATATATATATATATTTAGCCAGTAGAGTTTAGTTTCCTAGAAGTACATCCAAATATATATATATATATATATATATATATATATATATATATATATATATATATATATATATATATATATATATATATATATATAGGCCAATGTCGTTGTAGACCAGTGTCGTTATCCACTCAAACGGATACGCGAGGACATCAATAACTGAATATTTCCCTTGATGCCGTTAAATATTTCCAAAGGTTCCAGCGAGGGGTGGGGGCAGAAAATTATGGGTAACTTACCTGGTGAAAATAATAGGCGGGTATTATTTGGATTATTCAGACGACTATTCTCATCATCGGCTTTATTTTTTATTTTTTCAACGTTTCAGCCGATGTAATCTCGGCCTTCTTCAATTGTATATTGTTAGACATTGAACTCAATCTGGCGAACTCAGAAATCTGCAGGGAATTTAGAAAGGAACGGAACCACGTGAGAAACATGCTCTAGTTCCGTCAATCGTGACCGACTAGAAGCTTTAAGTGATTCACAATTCTATTCTAAGCATCGCCCGCATTGTGGAAGCCGAGGTTTTCCAAAAATTGCTGACGGGGACTCACCGACTACGTGACGTTGGGAGATCTTCTGCTCGACACCCAATATCCTTATTGGCAGCGATGAAGCTGACACAATGTTTTTGGTTTTTAATCCGCAATTACATTTACGCCCCGTTTGACTTTAAATGCGTTGGATAACGCCATTAATAATGTCAATTTAATTACGCTATTTTTAACCATAACAGACGTGCAACTGTGATATATCAATCACGGCAAGCTGTTTCTAACCGATCAATTACATCTATGTTGTCCTACCATTAGTTAAGATGCATCGAATAGTTTTATGTGACAGTAGCGGTTGCACGTGTGAAGTCGAATAAACCCTGTAGAAGGTTTTCTTAGGAAAAATGATTTCTTGATTAAAATTATTGCCTTAAAGGAATAGTTATTTTTATTTTTAATAACATTTCTCATTTTCATCGTCTCGCCGAATAACTAAAGCTAATATATATCTACAATCGTCATCCATAGACAGCAATTCTGTCGTACCATAACTTTTTCGGTGTGGCAAGAGCCAACAATATATTCACACAGTAATTCAAAAAGCTTATATATATATATATATATATATATATATATATATATATATATATATATATATATATATATATATATATATCCATTTTGAAATTGGAAACAGATGAATCTCACAGGTAAGAAATTCGTTTTTATAACATGAATAAGTTAGCTAAATTAATTAAGAATAGGAAACTAGATCTAATATATGTAACATGTCTTCTTAAGATTAAGGGAGGTGGTGTTTGATCAACACTGCTAGTGAGACATGATTTAATATACTGTTTTGTTTTTAAATCCCCGAGACAGTGTTTTATGGTAAACAACTGATGATCCCTTAAATTACATTGGTACTATAGTGAATTCGAGAGAGCAAGTTGATGCATTGATTGCAGGTTATTAAATTATTTACTGACTAAATAGTTTTCTAACGAATGATGTATGTATATATATGCATATATATATATATATATATATATATATATATATATATATATATATTACAATAGAAATGAACGCCTGAAAGGGATTTTATTGAAAGCAGACGAGTTCCGTACATGGATATTACATATGTGTTTATGGGTCAAAAATATGACTGAAATTAAACAAAGAACAAGTGTATTTATTGGAAGCATGGAAAAATCATGGATTACAATAGAAAAATGTGAACATGAAAAGTAATATGGTTAAGCTGAAACATGAAAAATTAAAGGACTAGTTGTTAAAACTAAAAAAGAAAAGGACAAGATATTCCAGTAAAAAATATAATAAATTTATAACTAAAATATTAATATAACTTAAAATATTGCAGCATTAAGAATTGATTATATTAATGGTATAAATTGAATTTTAAAAAAATTCTTAATGCTGAAATATTTTAAGTTATAAATTTATTATATTTTTTATTAGAATTTGAGAAACAACATGTCACGACATGACGACAGCCGACCATAAACACATGGCTGACGAGAGCCGAACATCGTTTACGTGTTACCATTAACTGGTTCCCTTTATGTTGGGCTTGAAACCGACGGTACCAATCTTTTCTGAACTTCTGTACAATTATATATATATATATATATATATATATATATATATATTTCCGAAATTACAGTCATTTCAAATCCATCAATGTATTTGTCTGTGTCTATCTGTCACAGTAACACATATTTCTCTTCCCTCAAAAATGTTAAACGAAACGTCGTGTGAGATTATAAACATAAGACGAGAGAAGAAAAATAAAGGGAAAGCTCGGTTAACAAAGAAGGCGAATCTTTTATAATTTAGACGAATTGCAAGAATATCACTCAACCGTTTCTGAAACCGACATGTTCGCTTCTTGAGCGTCGAAGTCTTGCCGCTTAATAGACGCCGGCGCCTTGGCTTGTTACGGGCAGACGAGATGACTTATAGCATTCATTTATTCAAATCAGTCTCTCTCTCTCTCTTTCTCTCTCTCTCTCTCTCTCTCTCTCTCTCTCTCACACACACACACACACACATACACACGCACACACATACACTCATTCACTCTCTTTCTCTCCCTCTATCTCTTTCTCTCCCTCTCTCTCTCTCATACAGACACACAACCAATCACTCTCACTCTCTCTTTCTACCCCCCTCTCTCTCTCTCTTTTTCTCTTCTTTTGTTCTCATTCCATTGCGTTGTTGCGTCATCACTTTTTCGCCATTCCTCTCACGAGAAATCCTTGCAAGCGTGTTCGAACATTTTTCATTGTATGCTCCGCAGGAAGCAATATCAAGCGGTGGACGGACAAAAACTCCAAACACAAAAGGATATCGGACAAAAGCTCAACGGGCAAAAAATTCACTGGAAAAACTCGCTGGACAAAAATTGAAAAACAAGCGATAACCATTCATCAAAATCAAAACCAGATCAAGTGCCGATCGAAGCTTTCCTGTCTTGACACACTACAAAATTGACTTGGCAATCTAGTGGAGGAATAACCTCTTCTGTTTCCTAACAGTTAATTTCTCATGAGTAAGTGTGAGAAATTCTACAATTATAAACAAGCCCCCTCATTGGCTGAGTTTTTTTAACAGGACAAGAGTTACTGATTGTACAGTAGTCAGTGAGATAATATAGTAATCATTAGTAGTGGAAATTTTGTAAATTGGATTATCTCATGGAACGGTTCATCAAGAATTTGTTTACGTTGGACTTGAAGACGACCAAATTGTAGTCAGATGGAAAACAGGCAAACGGAAGAGAGTTCCACAGGCGTGCAATTCTGAGAAGCAAGCTTTGTTTATGGAATCTACGTTTTGGTTTAAGCACAGATAAAAAGTGGGGAAAATTATTGACAGTGGTTTCAGTTATCGAATATCTTTCGTCAAAATTTGGTGAAGGGGAACCATAGATTAAAGCTCAGACGAGCACTTGCCATGGAAATAACGATAAAGCAGAGACTTCTGTGGGAAAGAGGTTGTAGGGAAGAGAAAAAGGCATCCTCCAGTAGGCTACGAAGTCTATTTTGAACCATCCACTGGCTTTGTTTAGACCAATCAAATTGGTCAATCGTTTTATCCGCCAGCGATGAGCTTGGTTTATGGCCTTTTCCTTTTCAGGGAGTTCCAGATATGGAATCGAACAAGAACGAAGGGTGGAACGCAACTCTTTCTGGATATGAGGCAATTTGGACGCTTCTAACTTGTCGTCTCCTTGAGACTTTAAAAATAATTAGGCTATGTTATTGTTACGTATGTCCCTCAGAGACTTTTTTAAGGTCAGAATAATCGACCTGTCATTAATGACTTTTCCTTTAAATGAATATTAATTATGAACTCCTGTAATGTCGGCTCAAGTCTTGAATTGAATCTTTTCATCAGTAGGCATCATACCAACCCCCTTCAAACGGCTGTAATTAATCCAATCTTCGAACAGTGCTGTACCCGGATATCAGTTCCTGATGAAAATAAAAGAACTATTACCTTTCGAGGGTGTTACCAGTATTCAGAGACAACTCGGGCGTTTCCTTCTTGCAAATTTGTATCGAATTTTAGAGGTATGCTTTGTTGGGATTGTTTTGTTAATTTTTTGACACTGTCTTGGAGCAAAAAAACAAAAACAAGTAAGATAAAATATCTAACACAAAATTGGATACCGTATGCTAGAATCGAAACAAGAATGTTTAACACTACCGTTTAGCCGTTATTTATCTCTACCGCGTCATTACGGTCTAAGCTACTGAGAAATGGATTCGAAAGGGTTAAACTTAAGCGACTTTGAGCTATGAATGTTTAATTTTGAGAATGCTTAAAAGAAACAGCAAGAGTAATATCTTATTCGATTTACTCGCCAAGGTCAACTGCTTTGTTTTCAATTTTGAAACCCCTGGCAGCAATTTTTGCCGACTAAAAAGAGGTAGGCTTTGTTGTAATTGTTATGTTTACTTCTTGCCACTGTCTTGGAGAAAAAAAAAAACACAGGTGAGATGACATATCTTACATAAGTAAAGAGAAATTGGAATCATTAGACAGATGTAAGGAATAAAAAATCGAAAGCAATGTACAGATGTAATGAAAAGGTAATTGAAAGCAACTTACGGATTGAAAACAGGAACCGGGGGGGGCAATATCCATTGTGTGAGAAAAGGATATAAGCAAACTACAATTGTAAGATGAGAAATTGGAAGCGACCGAAACATGTGAGAAAAAATAAATTTAAAGCAGTAGATCGATCGATGCCCCCGTTCAGTCTTGAAGACAAAGGATACCCCTGTAGGGACAGTTGCACGTGTAATTGTGAAGCAAGGGTCGCGCAATCACTAACCACACCTCTCCTGAATCAACACTGTTTCGGTCTAATGGCAAGGAGATCAGGACGACTGGAAACAATACTGAGATAAGCGGAGAGCACATACAGCACCTGGTCACTCATTTAGTACTGACCAGGCTCAACGTGCTTAACTTCGATGATCCAGCGAGAACCGTTGTGTCAACGTGATTGGGTCATAGCAATAGATAAATGACAGAAAATTAGAGGTTAATATACAAGTGTCAAAAAAGGAAATTGAAAGCAATATAAAAGTGCATGAACAAGAGGAAGTGGAAGCAATGTACATATTAGTGATGGGACGATTCCAGTATTTTTCCCGATTACCAATTCTGTACAAAATTCCCGATTCCGATACAATTACCGATTCTGTACAAAATTCCCGATTCCGATACAATTACCAATTCTGTACAAAATTCCCGATTCCGATACAATTACCGATTCTGTACAAAATTCCCGATTCCGATACAATTACCAATTCTGTACAAAATTCCCGATTCCGATACAATTACCGATTCGGATTCGGATTCTTAATAAATCTCAAAATAGTTAACTATAAAAGTGTTATTTTACCCCGCTTACTGTAAAAACACACCTTAAATGTGTATGTATTTTCCCAAACGTAAAAACACATCTAGAGATTTTAGTCTTACTGAAATTAAAATCAATAAATATTTATTATTTTATTATTACTACAAGCAGTGGAAGATGTTTCTTAAATCAAAATCAAATAAAAAAAGATAATTAAATGAATCGGTGTTGGTATCGGAAAATAGGCTCAAATGTTTCCGATTCCAATATCGATTCCAATACCCCAAAAAGCTCCGATTTTTCTGATTCCCAATTCCGATTCCGATTAATCGTCCCAACACTTGTACATATGTAAGAATATATATAATTAGGTTAAGGTGGATAAACCAGATATTCTTTCTATTTCGATTATTAATAATAGTGCCCCTATTTTAATGTTATGTCAGAGTTTTTGTATTCACTGTTCCTTAGTTGTAGATAATCTTGTATCTGTTAAACGTTTGTTCGTCAGCGGAGATGTTGCTAATTCTGTTTTCAATCGATATAATGTTTAACTAGCATAGGTGCCTGGCGTTGCCCAGGTGTTTTGAGGTGTGTCTTGAGCAAAAAAAAAAGTTGTAGTAGGTAGTCAGGCTCGAACCCGTGACGCGAAGGCGGAAAAAAGTGGAGATATGTGTAAGGGTGTTGGTTGAGCAAAAGCAAAGAAAGAAAATTTTGAGCGAAAAAAAAATAGGAGTAGTAAACAGGTTCGAACCCGCAACGCGCCAGAAGGAAAAGAGGTGAAAAAAAAACGTCTTACCGATGTGCCCACCGTGGTTGTGACGTCACGGCGGTCAAAAAAATAACTTTTAAGCGACGTCGTGAATGCGAGGGTTGAATGACTTGCAAAAAATGTCAAGGAGAAAATCGACCCTCCCTGTAGAAAACTGCTCAGTTAAAGGTGAATGAATTAATGCTTTTGGCTAGTTTTTCGATATTTGTCGTCCAAAAGGTCACGCTTCAAAATGATACCAATATCGTGAAAATTCGTAACCTCTGTCTAAGGTTTTTGTGATACATACATACATACATACATACATACATACATACATACATACATACAAACACACATTTAAACAGACAAGTAAGATTTATGTTATAGATTATGGAAGGTTGATGATTTGATTGTGTAAGAACTTTTATAGGGGATTGCACTTTCCGTCATGTAAGGTTTACATTGATCAGTTTCCAAATAAAATGTAACGTCTAGGAAGTTAACCTGTTTTAACTTACTATTTAGACTCATATTTTTCATCTTTTAATTTTATTCGCTATAATATTGTGTAATATATGTAATCCGACAAGATCTATGACTTCTGCTGAATCAAGTAACCGATAGATGTATCAAAACATCTACTTTATCTATTATTCGTCCTATATTCGCCATTGCTGACACGGAACTTTGTACGACAATGCATTATTATATATAATTTCACTTACTGATTCAAGTCATCGTTTCGAAAGCTCTAATTAATAGAGCTAATTAATTAATAAAAATAGTTTAAATAAATCGCTATCTAAAAATTATCTGAAAAACATTATTCACTGAATTAGCGTTAAACAAGCATAATATGGCTATAAAAAAGTTCAGAAAGCACGTAAACCGGAAATTGATTGATATTATACTGATACTAAAAGAGAAACAACGCCGTGCCAATAATTTTGAACAAGGGTTTTTTGCAATTATGTTTGTTGTTCCTTTGTTATTTATTTTTTCTAAAATCCGATTGCTGCATCGGAAAGGCCAGTTAAAAATACATAATATACTTTGTTATTTTCTTTAATTTAATTCCTTTTTTAGAATTTATTAGACAAAATTTAACTTTTATTTTACCGTGCCAATAAATATGATCATCACTGTATATACATTTAAATATATATGTATATATTTTAATCTATATATATTTTTTAATCTATATATATATTTAAATCTATATATATTTATATAAAATATATTTATATATATATATTATATATATACAGAGATTTAAATATATATATATACTATATATATAGATTCAAATATATATATATATATATATATATATATATATATATAGATAGATAGATAGATAGATAGATAGATAGATTTACATATATATATTATACATATATATAGATTCATATATATATACATAGATTTATATATATATATATATATATATATATATGTGTGTGTGTGTGTGTGTGTGTGTGTGTGTGTGTGTGTGTGTGTGTGTGTGTGTGTGTGTTAATGGAGTCAGAGACGGTTTCATTACCAAGTTCGAATCTCTGGACCAGTGTTAATCGTGATACTCTGTACTGATGATTCCTGAAATGATTAAACACTAGTGTCTGTAGGTATGTAACAATTATTATAGTAAATAATTATACACACACGCACATATATATATATATGTGTGTGTGTGTGTGTGTGTGTGTGTGTGTGTGTGTGTGTGTGTGTGTGTGTGTGTGTGTGTGTGTGTGTGTGTAATAATTCTCCAAGTTTTCTCCGTTGGTCATTTGTTAATTTTCCTAATGAGAAAAAAATGAGAGCATGCCCAAGAATATACTGACTGAACTTAGAACAAAGTTTCTTATGGAACTTAACAAAGTATTTCTTTTTTTTTATTATATAAAAAATGTTTTTTTTCTCTTAACTTTATTCCTAATTTTCTTTATCAACGTAAAATTGAGAACTTGGTTCTTATGTTTTTTTTTTTTAATATTTGCAGAAACATCCGCCTTACTTAAGACAAAAATGCTAGTTTTATTTTGGTGTCTTCAACCCCCCCCCCAACTATTTTTGCTTATGACTAGATGAGTTTCCAAGATGAGACCTTTGTCAATTATTGTCAATTTTAATTTACATAAATGTTGTTTTCCTAAACGATCGTGCATTCAAGTTTATTTTGTTTGTTTTTTCCTTTTGAAACTGATTCATAATTCACAGTTATTAATCATTTTTTTACTCAATTACAGCTCTAGGATACATACACCTATTGAGCTTATTATATATCGTCAGTACTATGGGCATTGTTCTTTGAAGAGCATTAATATATTTATCAATACATTGAAATAGACTCTGCTCTTTAGACTCGCGGTCTAATTCTCTCTATAATATATATATATATATATATATATATATATATATATATATATATATATATATATATATATATATATATATGTGTGTGTGTGTGTGTGTGTGTGTGTGTATGTATGTATGTATATATATTAGTAGCAGTAGCAGCAGCAGCAGTAGTAGTAGTAGTAGTAGTAGTAGTAGTAGTAGTAGTAGTAGTAGTAGTGTCATTATTATTAATAATTAGTTCGCTTGAAAACTGATCTGGCTTTCTAGGTTTTCTAATAAAAGCTATAAAACTCTCGTTACGTCAAAAGAACGTGATTTTTTTTTTAATATAAGTAAATTAATTTGAGTCGGGAAATTTATGGCGAATTTTGGGCCTGCATCCATTAAGCATGGATACACAGCGTGGAACGATAAAATTGTCCCCCCTAAAGAAAACAACACTACAGCTTTTTTTTTTAAAAGCTTTATTGAAAACATCAATTCAGGTAACTTGATTATGTAGTTGAGTTGAATCTATTCAATGTAGCCACCTTCAGCCTCAATCACTACGTCGATACGAGTTCGTAACTGGGAGCATGCCTTTTCCACAAGTGCTGGCAGAAGTTCGGTGACTACTCGGCGGATGGCGGTGATTAGGCTGGCTTTGGTGTTGTGGAGGTCTTGTTCTCAACGTATGACCAAATGAGGTAGTCCAGTGGTTTCAGTTTAGTGGATGAGGGGGTAGGCAGTGAGAGGAGGTTACAACGTCGTAACACTCCTTCTGGAGCCAAGCCTGATATTTTTGTTTTGTTTTTTAGACTTGTGGGGCCGCGCCGAGTCTTGCAACTACACCCAGGAGTTGCCAGCGGTCAACTGATTGCAGCAGGGCCTCACCACACCACACTCTTCAGCACATCCAGGTACACTTGATGCTGACTTTCAAGCCGACTTCGAAAATATAAGGTAGCATGTTGCGGCCCTCAACTGAAACCACACCATAGACCATAACCGTGGTCGGGAACTTTGTTTTAATCACCGTGGATACGTACCTGTTATTTGTGGCAATTCAGCGATGCCTTTTGAGGGTGCTGGCATCTTGTATTGGAAGAGGGCATGAGAAGGGCGCATCTCCGATCTCGCTCGTTGAACATTGTGTCACTTTCAGACATGATCGAAGGCTCCTATCGCTCTTGGGATTTGTACACAACTGGCCAAAAAGAAAAAAAAAACAGGTTTCATCAAACGGAAATGGAATCATGTGGTCTTTTCTAGAGCGACAATTTTATCGTTCACCTTGTATGCCTGTATTATTTGGATTCATTAGACTACTATTTTCATCTTGAGTGTCATTTTCTCAACGTTTCGGTCAATGTAACCTCCGACCTTCTTCATCGTATATACTCTTTACTTCTTGTAAAAATGCATTGTGAATCTTTATTTTTTTTTTTTAAATAAAACCAGCAGAGATGAAAGTTTGAATAATAGAAATGTTTAAAAGAAAAATATACTTTAATTTTATGAATGAAGGTTGTTAGAAACAAATTGAAAAAAATTACCGAACTTTATCACTAAATTCAAACGTCAAGTTCAACATTCAAAAATCTAAATAAATTAAAACCGTAAAAGCTACATATTAGAATAAAGAAACTTTAGTTAATTCTAGTACTTAGGCGCACCCACACACCAAAACGTTTTGTTTAGCTTAGATGTGTTGTTAATTTTATATAAGATTGAATTAACTGAAAACTATCTCATCCCACTACTACTACTACTACGTAGAAACTTACCAAACTCCATGCCAATGAGTTTCGGAAGAAACTTAATTTGTGCAGATTACAAGTGTATCTACGATGGGCCGCATGCGGCCTGCGGGCCGTATGTTTGACATGCCTGGTATAGGCCATCTCTTAAATGGACATTTCCCTGTTGGTTGCAGTATGCTACTAGTCCTGTGCAGTTCTATGGGGTCGACTCTCCAAGATTTGTCTTCTCTCTTTGAGAAGAGACGTTTTTATTGCCAATCGTCTGAATTAAATGTATTTTTAACATTACATAATCCCAGAACTAATCAATATTCTAAAACATGTATTTTGTAGCATTTTTGGTTTACGTCTGATTCTACATTTTGTGCCCAAGCTTTCTACAATGTTTACATTCCGAAGCAGGCAGAATTTTTCCAGTGTATTTCTCCGCATCAGTTACATTGTATTGGGAGTATTTTTTGCTTCTGGATAGTCCTCTTGTTTAGAAAATGTGGGTAGCCATTTTCCTTTTCTTTTTTATGGGAAGTAATTCTTTGCTTTAAACTAAGACTTTGGTTGGACATATTTAGATGTGCAATTTTTAGATGTCATTTTTTAGGTTCTTATGTACTTTACTTTCCTCACGCATGCTCCATATTTTTAGAATCGCTTATAACTCTTTGGCAATCCTTTGCGAGTTTCTGTAGAGCGAGATTGTGTTCGCTTTCGAGTGTAGCTAATACTCTTCGTCTAATCTCAGCATTTTTTGCCAACACTACCCCTTAAGCAAAAGGGAGACATTTAAAATCATCTACGGATAATTCTGCCCGTCTTACTACAACATAGTTGTTTATTGTTTTCTTGATAAGAGCAGGAATTTATTTCTATGAAGACAGCTTTGTATAACATCTAACTTTTTCTTTAATATGTCCTCCTTAGAATTCACTATGTGGTATGCTTCAAGTAAGCGCATATTTTCTTTGGATTTAATCGGTTTATACTTTCTAACCTTATCTACTATTGACCATTCTAATTCAATCTCATTTTTATTTTTACGCAGGTCCCTAACCCAATCACGTTTACTGTATCAGTTGCTTTATTAGATTATATTAGTAAAATACTAACATCTCACTTAATATACGTCACAAAAAAAAATTAAAATTGTATCATCAAAGGACTGCTTTGAGGTTAGTTATTTCCCAAAATTTTATTCAAATCCATGCGATATTCACGGAGTCATGCCATCTATAATATAAATCTCACCTGTCTGTTTAAATGTATGTATGCATGTATTCATTTATTCATGTATGTATGTATGTATGTATGTATGTATGTATGTATGTTCTATCCTCATTTCTATCATTAGCCACATCCCTGTTTGGTTTATTCTCAGGTCCAATCTTAAATGATGCAACATGGTTTCTGTATCTGTCTTTAAAAAAATTTTTATTAGACTAAATGTGCACGCCTTACACGTTTAAAATTTGGCCTTTTTTAGGGTTGACAGATTGGCTATTTTATGGCCAAATTTGGCCTTTTTTACGCTCCTTTATTACAAAAAAAAATATGGTGGCCAAAAACACAGTTCATAAAAGAACTTAAAAAAGCCAATCTGCCAAACCTTAGAAAGACCAAAATTTAAAAACAATATAGCGGTCTCGAATAATAAATACAAATGAGAAAAAATAATGAAAATGATTTTTTTCTGGTTTTATTTAAGCCTTTGGGTCTAACAATGTGTTTTATATAAAAATAAATATTTTTTATATTTTTTTTTTGTTTGGCAAATAATTTACGCCGCTAAATTACACATTTACCAAAATAAAAAATAAACGCACGCATTAATGTTTATAAACGTTATTTTTTTAGGTTCACAAAATCGTGAGTTTTCTTAGGACAGTGATCCCTTCTGCCGAAATATCTGGTGGAGAGGGTATCAGATACTTCTTTTTGGAGGCGATTACATTTACATGTTTTTATCCGTTCTTTTGTTTTTTAAATTGTTGTGGGGGTATCCACGTTGCCCATGATGAAAATGATTAGTATAGCAGCCGTGTTTCAAACGGAACTTAATATCAACCCAGGCAAAGCCGGGTACCCATGCTACTATATATGTTATATAGGAGTTTCATTGAGAGAGTCTTATAAGTGATGTTGTATCTTAGTGAGAGAGATGTTGTTGTAAGAGAGATTGTTCGTTTTATGAAGATTCATATATATTAAAAATATGTTCATTCTTAGGTTAATAGATGTGTTGCTATGTGAAGCTCTTAGAGTGAGAAGATAGTGTTCAGACAGTCTTAGTGTAGATATGAGATGTAGATTCACATTGTGGATATGAGATGTGTATCACGACATTTTATAACACAGACATATAACAATTCACTTTACCTTTTTGTAAGAATCACCAACACAAAGACGAGCTTTATCAAAACACATGATGGGTTTATTTCTTCACGACCGGCCGTGGTTTTCTCATCAAGAATTCAAAGCTTCACATTTTAGTTTCAAAGTGACCGTCTCGCTTCCTAGACATTCGAATTCCAAACTCTAGACCCTCTCTGACTTTCTCACTGACTGTCTCTATCTAACTAACTAACTCTCACTTCCTATATTGAGAAATCCATGCATCCCGGCCACAGGAGCAAAATTCACGTGTTTCAACATGCGCGATTTTGCACGTTTCCGACATTATGATTTCCCAATAATCTATTTTTCTTTGATGTTTTTACAAAGGAATTCAACCTATATATCTAATTTATTTAACCCATATTTTATTATCCACATTCTTTCTAACAATTGAATAGTTTATTTATTATTTATTTCATCAGAATTAACAATTTACTGGACATTCCATTTAAACCTATTGTTCTTTAAAACTTATATCCAAGGTTCGATTTCTGCTTTCTCTCATTTTATTTTCATTTTAAGTAATCTCTCTATTTTTATACTTACATGAAAAGGGGACAGCCCTTATCATGTAACATATATATATATATATATATATATATATATATATATATATATATATATATATATATAATAAATTCCACAGCTAAACAACGTCGCAGCTCACGAGAGCCATGACAGTCAACGAACTGGAAGTCCAAGACTCGAGTTTCGCCCTCATTTGGGCTCATCAGTTAGACACATCCGAACTCAGTATTCGAAACCCGAGCCTCTTGCATGCGAGGCAAGCACTCTACCAACTGAGCAAACGCCCCGCACACAAGAATTTCTATTAACCAACACAGATCAAGCAAACCGCGCCGAAATCCGGTTCGTTGACTGTCATGGCTCTTGTGAGCTGCGACGTTGTTTGGCTGTGGAATTTATTATATACAATCTCTCACATTCTGAAAATCATATATATATATATATATATATATATATATATATATATATATATATATATATATATATATATATATATATACATGGCGTCTATATGTGTAAATTAAAGATATCAATTCATAACGACAACAATGAATAATTATTGTGACAAGGCAACGGCGACCAGATATCTTTCTTTTTGTTGTGTCGCAGCATTCCTTCGGAGCTTCTTATGAGAGTCCCTGCTTCTTCCCCCAACGGCGATGACCTCGAGCAGGAGCTATCCCCACTTTTTTTTGGGGGGGGGGTCTTCATATCCCACGCCATGTCCTTGCTAACTGCTTTCTGCAATTCATTCACGATTTTTTTTTTCAACCGCCTATCTCGCCCTCGATCGAACCTTTTTTCTTTTATTTATTTATTTCTTGTTATTGACGCAGCGCGTTTCTCCTCCTGCCGCCATCCCGACCGTCCACAGTAATTATTGTCGTTTTACACCCCCTACTCGAAGCCCGAAATCACATTAAGTCCCGGCCAAACATCCGCCCTGAAAATACATGTAAATACTGGAAAACAATGAACTTCCTGTCGGCCTGTTCCAAAAGAGAAAACATTAGTATTGGGACGATTATTCGATATCGAATTCGAGAATCGGAAAAATTGAAACTTTGGGGGTATCGTAATCGATACTGGAGTCGGAAAAATTTATGCCAATTTTCCGATATCAAAAACGATTCGTTTTTTTTTTTTATTGTGTTGTAGAAGTCATCATGACAGACTATTTTCTCGTGGATTAATCGCCTTTTGCAGCCTGATGCGTCCACACACTGACCAGTCATCTACCAGGTCGCATTAATCCTATATGTGCCTTAAGGGACTATTTACTCTTTCTTTTTTTTTTTACATAGTATCACCACTTATCAAGGTCAAGATGCCACTCAAGGATAAGGGTTAAAGAGTGTACAGTAGACATTGGACAATATAGTAATCATTAGTAATGAAAATTTGGTAAATTTGATAACTTATATACAACGGCTCATCAAGAACTTATTTACGTTAGACTTGAACACAACCATATTGTAGTCAGCCGGAAAGCAGGAAAACGGAAGACAATTCCACAGGCGAGCAGTTCTAAGAAAGAAGCTTTGTTCATGGAATCTACGTTTAGGTTTAGGCACAGATAAAGAGTGGGGGAATTATTGATAGTGTGTACAGCTAGACGAGTGTTTCTTGTGAAAGTTTGGCGAGGGAGACCATAGATTGAAGCTCAGTCGAACACTTTCCATGAAAATAACGATACATCAGAGACAAACTCGCAACATCTCTTCTGTGAGATAGAGGTTGCAAGGAAGAGAAAAGGACATCTCCTACGAACGATCGAGCAATCGGTAGAGTAGCTCAGACCACCAAAGAAGACAGACGTCTCTCCTCTCGCTCTATGTTCACTGAATCCCTTCAGGCTGCGTCTACTTCACTGAAGACCTCCACTGGACAAAGTGGGGACATTTCAAATTTCTGCCTCTGCGACATGAGTACATTCAAGAACTTTCGATTTCTTTTCTTTCTTTCACCTCGGACACAGCCTTTCTTCTTTCGAAATAAACCTTTCGTTGTTTTGGTATAAAAAGAAGTGTTGGTTAATTATTATGTGTCTTTTGTATGTATTAATCTTTTATTATGAGTTTTGTACGCTCACGCATAAAAAAATACTCTTCAAGCAAAATGTTGCACGTCTGGTAGTAATAGTAAAATAATGAATATTTATTAAAATAAAATACGCATCAAGTGCGCTTGAAAGCCAAATCACAACGTAATATTAGGAAAATAAACAAATATTTTACTTGTTTGAAATTTATCACATATTTCAGAGGTATACTCCATCTTCAGTATGTTGTTTCTTTTTTTTTCTTTTCTTCTTCCTTGCCACGTTGTAAAGTATTTTCTTAATATTACGCTGTGATTTGGTTTCAAGCGCTCTTGGTGCATATTTTATTTTATTCAAATTAAAACAACGTTTCTATTGAACTCTCACCCTTGACGTTATTCTCGCGTTACCTACGCACAGTTCAAACATTTCAAAATACAACCGTCAGATACAACGCGCGGCTCTTACAAACAGACTTCTTTCTCCAACTTTACAACATGGCAAGGAAGAAGAAAAGGAAAAAAAAAGAAAACAACACACTGAAGATGGAGTATACCTCTGAAATATATTTGCGATAAATTTCAAACAAGTAAAACATTTGTTTATTTTCCTTATATTGCATTGTGATTTGGTTTCAAGCGCACTTGGTGCGTATTTTATTTTATTCAAATTAAGACAACGCTTCTACTGAACTCTCATTCTTGAATATTTATTGTTTTTAAGCTACCAGTAAAACTAAAATCGATAGCTACCAGTAAAACTAAAATCGATAGATCATCACGCACAAGTGTATTTTTTCGTTTGAGAAATATCTACACATCTAACATGTGCTTTATACGGCAATCGAGAGAAAATAACAACTATATAGATTAAATGTAACGCGTGAACTGACATGCAGAAGTTCAAGTGTAAATTGAACAATGGATACTTGACTTTTATACGTTAAACTTTGATTCAAGTTAATATGTAAAAATAATTTCAGAAAATCAACAGTTGGTTCTTTGATATAACAAGGGCACATTCGAAAAGAATTTTTCTGTTTAGAGCGCAATTGAACCATGGTTTTTTTTTTTTTTTACTTTTTGAGATTTATAAGGAATCGGAATCGGTAATTGTATCAGAATCGGGAATTTAGCATGGAATCAGTAATTGTATCGGAATCGGGGAAAACATTGGAATCGTTCCATCACTAGAAAGCATACAAAATACACAAAAAAAAAAATAAAAAATAAAAAATAGAAGGCATATTCCTTAATATTTCACAAAACCTATATGTGTTCATTGTTGGGCTCAATGGATGCCGTCTCAGACTATGTAATTGGCTATGCAAGTTCAATCCTAGCGGATCTACTGTATACAGCTATACAATAACATCGGTGAGAAAGCCACTGGCCTGTCGGTTTTAGTATTGATGTACGACTAATTATGGTATGAAAAATGTACGACAACTGCTCCTATTGATTCTCTCTTAATGTGGTGCACAACAAAATTGGGCACGGCTAATTAAGGCACGACAGACAAATTACTCATACTGTGACTTTTTGTGTTGTTTTTGTGCTTCTTAAAATAGAGTCGACAAATCGATTTTTTAAATATATTGTTTTAAGCAAAATCAATATCACGTACTTAAATGTCATGTCGAAAATAGTAATATATTCAAAAGTTACGAAAATTCTTTGAGTAGAACAATTGCTAATGTCTTTTTAGTAAAAAAAAAAAAAAAAAAAAAAAGAGATAAGCTTCAAATGTCGGGAGCCATTATAGCACAATCTAAATTATTAAGTTCTGACCCCTGTGTGTGAACTCTTCACCGTCTACTCTAAGAAAAATGCAATTTTACCTGATTTTCCGTAAAATTTACTTTTAATTATAAATAACTTTTTACTCGATGTATTTTGACATCACAATTAAGTACGTAATATTGTTTTTTGTTTAAAACGACATATTTTTTTTAAATCGATCTGTCGACTTTATCTTAAGAAGCACTTATTTTTTAGACTTAGTAGAATATTTGTTTTAATCCGGGTCAAATATAAAAAGAAAAATTGCTCCCTTAATTTTAAATAAGAAAAATATGGGTTCACTTACTTTTTTTTATATCGTAAATATTTTTTCTTTCGTTTTTTATTTTTATTTTTTTTCGTAGTAGGCGTTTTTTTTTAATTTTATAGTAAACTAGCAGGGCTACCCGGCGTTGCTCGGGACCGTATAAACAATGAAAAAACAAAAGCAGATATTGAACATATGTTTTATTCTTAGGGGAGAGGAATCTTTCATCTCAAGTTTTAGCGTTACAAACAAACATTTGTTTTTTATATATATAGATAATGACAGGTTTTTTGGCCCCCCCCTCGAAGATAACTGATCAGTTGACCCACTTGTCCGTTTGATGTGAAATTTCGATATTTATCATCCGGATGATGGGGCTTCAATATGATACCAAATTTGTCAAGTTTGGTTCCGTCTTTCAAAAGTTTTAGCGTTACAAACAAACATACATACATACACACAGACGTTTGGCTTTTATATATATAGATGTTTACTAAAAGAAAATGTCAATCAAAAGTAAATATGCCAACAAATTATATAACTCACCCAAATCTCGGTCCATTAGTCTGAAAATAGGTATTGTTTGTTTTTATAAAAACATTTTTTTTTAATGAAAACAAAAACAAAACAAAACAAAAAACAGTATCGCAATCTCTCTCAATTACAATCAGTCGCTTCTTGCTCTTGACATAAGAATCCCAGGTTGCTAGAAGTATAGGGTTTGGGATATTTGTTGATCGTCAATGGTGAATGCTCTGACGAACTGCAGACACTTGTGCCCCACCGACGTAGACACCCTCGACAAACCCGACAGGCAGCTAAATCCCACTCCCACACAGTAGAGATCCCTAGATGTAAAAGATCTTTCTACTCCAGTAGTTTCTTCCCCAGAACCGCTAGACTCTGGAATTCCATTCCAGGTTCCTGCTTCTCTAACTGTACTGACATGCAGAAGTTCAAGTGCAACGTGAACCGACATCTTGCTTCCCAAATCCCAACATAGTGCCCCAGTAGTTGCTGCCCCTGATATTAGCCCCCTACACCGAAGTGGCAATGCGCCTTGTTTGGGGTGAAAATGTAAAAAAAAAAAAAAAAAATCCCTGCCAGTTATGTATATTCGTAATAGCTTTTATATGGGCTTAAAAGATAAAATATGGCGATTTTTTAGGTTATTTTTTTGATCTATCAGGGGTATCCGGCGTTGCTCGGGACAATATAAAACAATGACAAAAATGAAATTGCTTGTGGACATATATATTATTCTTGTGATAGAGGAATTTTTGATGCCTATGTATCATTTCCCATCTTGAGCAAAATAATATTTTATCTACCCTAGGACGGGTATTACACAACGCATGTATGAAATAATTGTACCTTTCACTAGGACAGGTAATTTAAAGCACGTATACAGAATAATGTACCTTTCCTAGGACAGGTAATTCACAGCACGTATATGAAATAATTGTACCTTCCCTAGGACAGGTAATTTACAGCAGATATACGAAATAATTGTACCTTCCTTAGGACAGGTAATTTACAGAACATATATGAAATAATTGTACCTTCCCTGGGCAGATAATTTTCAGCATATATACGAAATAATTGTACCTTCAGCAGGACAAGTAATTTACAGCGCGTATATGAAATAATTGTGCTTTCCCTAGGACAGGTAATTTACAGCACGTATATGAAATAATTGTACCTTCCCTAGGACAGGTAATTTTCAGCATGTATATGAAATAATTGTGCCTTCCCTAGGAAAGGTAATTTACAGCAGGTATACGAAATAATTGTACCTTCCTTAGGACAGGTAATTTTCAGCATATATACGAAACAATTGTACCTTCAGTAGGACAGGTAATTTACAGCGCGTATACGAAATAATTGTACTTTCCCTAGGACAGGTAATTTACAGCACGTATATGAAATAATTGTACCTTTCCTAGGACAGGTAATTTTCAGCATATATACGAAATAATTGTATCTTCAGTAGGACAGGTAATTTACAGCGCGTATACGAAATAATTGTACTTTCCCTAGGACAGGTAATTTACAGCATGTATATGAAATAATTGTACCTTCCTTAGGACAGGTAATTTACAGCATATATACGAAATAATTGTACCTTCAGTAGGACAGGTAATTTACAGCATGTATGGGAAATAATTGTACTTTCCCTAGGACAGGTAATTTACAGCACGTATATGAAATAATTGTACCTTCCTTAGGACAGGTAATTTACAGCATATATACGAAATAATTTTACCTTCAGTAGGACAGGTAATTTACAGCGCGTATACGAAACAATTGTACTTTCCCTATGACAGGTAATTTACAGCACGTATATGAAATAATTGTACCTTTCCTAGGACAGGTAATTTACAGCATATATACGAAATAATTGTACCTTCAGTAGGACAGATAATTTACAACGCGTATACGACATAATTGTACTTTCCCTAGGACAGGTAATTTACAGCACGTATATGAAATAATTGTACCTTTCCTATGACAGGTAATTTACAGCATATATACGAAATAATTGTACCTTCAGTAGGACAGGTAATTTACAGCGCGTATACGAAACAATTGTACTTTCCCTAGGACAGGTAATTTACAGCATGTATGGGAAATAATTTTACCTACCCTAGGACAGGTAATTTACAGCATGTATGGGAAATAATTTTATCTACCCTAGGACAGGTAATTTACAGCATGTATGGGAAATAATTTTACCTACCCTAGGACAGGTAATTTACAGCATGTATGGGAAATAATTTTACCTACCCTCGGACGGGTAATTTAAATACATATATATATGAAACAATTTTAACGTACTCTCGACAGGTATTGTACAACATATATGAACTAATTTCTCTTCCCACTAAGGCCACCACCTGTGGGGGAGCGTTCGGCGTTTTTATCCAGAGAAACACAAAGAAATTTTTGATTGTTTGCGGAGAATTGTACCTCGACAAAGGAAAAAGATCGCTACGGATTGTGTTGTGTACATAGGTGAAATAATTTACAGAAGGGAGGGAGGGAGGGAGACCTGGGTGGAAATGGTTATGAAGGACAAGGAAAGCGCCAATAATTGAGGACGTACGGGATAGAATGAACGGGCGACGAGTATGGTCCTGAACAAAGGGGGAGGGGGCGCACAGGAAGGATAACATGGGAATAAGAGAGGAAAGAGAAAGAAAAGGAATCGTTGAATGTGGGAAAGGGAAGAAAAGGGGGAAAAAGGGAAAGAAAGAAAAAAAGGAAGGAAAGAAAGTAGGAGAAAGGGAAAGTAAAGAGATGGGAAAGGAAATAGCAATATAAAGGTTGGGGAGTAAAACAAAGAAAGAAAGAAAAGAAAGAAAAACGAAACAACGAAAATTGGGGCGGAGAGAAAAAGGGAAAAGAAAGGAAATGCAAAAGGAAATAAAGAAAAGGAAAACAAAATAAAGAAAGAGGAGAGGAAAAAGAAAGGAAAGGAGAAATAAGGAAAGCAAAGAAAGAAAAAGAAAAAAAAACGGAAGAGGGAGGAGAGAAAAATGAAAAAAAAAAAAAAGAAGAAGCTATGGAAACAAAATACTAAATGAAATAACTCATGAGAAAGATAGGAGAGAAAGAAAGAAATAACGAATTAAAAAAAAAAATTTTTTTAAAAAGAAAAGAAAGTGGAAAACAAAAGAATGTGCTGAGCATGCGCAGAATCGCACAAGTATAAGAGTCGGGCCTACTTGGAAGAGAGAAGGAAAAAAAAAGAAAAAGGAAAGAAGGAAAGGAAGACGAAATAAAGAAAGAAGGGGATAAGAGGAAGGGGCGTAGTGAAAGTAAAACGAAAGAAGGGGAGATAAAGAAAAAGAAGAGGTAAAAACAAACAAAAAAACAAAACGAGTAAAGCCTTCATGGTCCCCCGTGAATGCACAGTGAACGAGGCATAAAAAATGACTAACTTCAGCATTCCCCCACCCCTCATTTAGCCCCAAAAGTCCGCAGGGGACGTCAAATCCTAGTGAAAATGAACAAACGGTGCAGTTTTAGGGTTTAACATATGTAAATTTGAGTGCTGCATCATGCAAAAAAAGAAATGATTAAGTCCATCATTTGCCCCCCCCCCATTTAGCGTCAAAAGTCCCCAAGGCCTTAACATATTTAAATTTGAGTCCAGCACCATGCAAAACTGCTAAATAGACATTCACAGAACATTTTGGACAAATACAGTAAAATAGTTAAAAAAATATAGTGTTTTTATTAGCCCTAAAAAGTCCCTGGGGCACACTCAAGAGTTATTATGAAGTATAGAGAAACAAAATCATATATAAATCAGTTAGTTATAACTTTTTAGAAAGTTTTATAAAAATCCAAAGCATCAATTTTTTTTAATAAGCACAATAAATTTTTCAATATTTTTTTCATGAATTTTTGTTAATTTGAACTGAAAATTTCTATTTTGCAGATCATTATTATTATGGCATATAATAATAAAGTGAAAAATTAATCCTAAATATGGTAGGACCGCATCTTAGCGAGGATATAAAAAACCGAATTGCAGGGTTAAGGCAGTCCAAAATGACTTACAAGCAGATTTTTGATATTTTAAGAAAAGAAAATGTGAAAACCTCTTTTTCTGTAGTGAATCGAAGTGGTCGAAGGTTCAAAGTCGAACGCTTGGTAACAGGGAAATCTGGATCTGGTCGCCTTAGAGCATCCACTTTGAAGGACGACCACAGGCTTAAATGAACTGTTTTCAAGGATTGAAAGAAAACTTATGTTGATCATAGCAAAGAAGTCAAAAAAGGGGGCTGGAAATTCTCTTTCTAGATATACAATATCTAGACGAATGAAATAAATGGGATATTCTTCTAAAAGGTGAGCAAAAGAAACCATTTTTATCTAAAAAGAACATCAATGATAGAAAGAGATTTTTCTCGTGTTATAGCAAGAAAGATAGTCTGGTTCAGGAATGTTTTCTGGTTAGATGAATCAAGATTTTGTCTTGTTGGTGATGCTCCCAATGCTCCCGAACGGTGCAATCGAAAAACTGGAGAAAGATTTTCGCCAAGTTGCATAAAAACGACAGTTATATACGGGAATGGAGGGATAATGGTATGGGGAACTTTTACTGCAGCAGGAGTTGGGGTACTTATTAAATGTGAGAAGTCAATCAATGCAAAGGAATACATTCGAATATTAGAAACAGGACTGTTACTAAGAATCCAGAAGCTGGGAATATCCCAGAACATTATTTTTCAACATGATAATGCCCCTGCACACACTGCTAAAGTCACAAAAAATTGTTTTCCGATAATTCAATTAATGTGATATTTTTGCCAGGTCAAAGCCCCGAATATTTGGTCCATAATATCCCGTGCATTGGGTGGGAGAACTTTATCGAATAATTAAAAACTGTGGGAAGCTGTGCAAAGCGAATAGAATATCATCTCCTCTTCGCAGTGTCGCACTTTGGTTGAGAGCATGTCTAAAAGGATTGATCTTTTAAAGAAATCAAAAGGGGGTGCGATAAAATGTATGAAATTTGTTTGGCCCATTTAAAAAAATTTTTTTTGTTCGCGAGTGTGTACACACACACACATATATATATATATATATATATATATATATATATATATATATATATATGCGTCTTGTGAAAAGAAATGTTGAAGAGAATCCTCGGCATAAAGCCTAGGACTTCAACACAAACTGGTGTCTATCCCAGAATAGCTGTCAAGTATCTTCAAAAGCTGGACTACTAGGGTATAGCTGCGAGAAAGAAACCTCTTTTTCATCCTACCAATATCAAAGGCAGAAAATATTAGGCTCGTCAGATGGTGGAGAGACCTGTGATCTTTTGGACCAATTTCATTTTCTCTGAGGAGTCACGATTTGCATTATTTCCCAACAGTAGAAGGGTATGTTGGGTATATTGGTATCGATGTTCTCTCAGCAAGAGTTCGACTTAAAAAGACTGCACCAACGCTAAAATATGGGGGAGTTCTCGATTATAGTATGGCGTGCAATTTGGAGTGATGGTCGCTCAGACCTGATGGAGTGCGAAAGAAGCATCAATTCAGTCAAATGTTTCAATATTAAATGACGAACTCCTATTAATATTCTCAAATTACAAAATAAACCAAGTTAACTCCTTATTTGTGGAAGACGGTGCTCCTTGTCACTCTGCCAGGGTGACACAACATTGGGTGGGACAAAATAAGATTAATAAGTCTGTTTCCAAAAATAAATCCAATTGAAAACATATTAGACCGGCATCTTTGCAAAAAGAAAAGGAAGCTATCTTCTAAGCCTGAAGTTTGAGCATTATTGCGTCGGACATGGCAGGAAATTCCTCAAGATGATATTCGTCAACTGATTAATGCCATGCCTTTAAGGGTCCTAGCATTAAAAACAGCAAAAGAAAATGTAAACACAGTATTAATTCTAAAATTTGTGATTATTTTATTATTGATTGTGTTCTATGAATTATACGTTTATTGAAACCAAATTTTCTAAAGGTGTCTATTCTTTTCTGTCATGTCAGTGAATATGCTAAAACACTTATATATACATAGAAAGTTTATATAATATAATATATATATATATATATATATATATATATATATATATATATATATACTTCTATGGTTAAGTCAGTTTCCAGAAATAAACCTATATATATATATATATAGGTTTATTTCTGGAAACTGACATGTATATATATATATATATATATATATATGTGTGTGTGTGTGTGTGTATATATATATACACATATATATGTGTGTGTGTGTGTATATATATACACATATATATGTGTGTGTGTGTATATATATATATGTGTGTGTGTGTGTGGGTGTATATATATACACATATATATGTGTGTGTGTATATATATATATATATACACATATATGTGTGTGTGTGTGTGTATATATATATATATATATACACACACACATATATATATGTGTATATATATATACACACACACACACACACACACATATATATATATATATATATATATATATATATATAAGTGTTGGGACACTTAATCGGAATCGGGAATCGAAAAAATCGGAACATTTTGTGGTATCAGAATCGGTATCGGAATCGAAAAAAATGTGCCTATTTTCCGATGCAAAAAACGATTCTTTTAATTGGCTTTTTTATTTGATTTTCTAAAAAAACAAAAAATATTATCCCGCTGATAGTCATACTAAAATATTGAATATACATTAATTTAAAGCTATTAGTAAAACTAAAATCGATGAATCATCCCTCACACGCGTATCCTTACGCTTGAGAAAATATCTGCCCCATTTAATTGTGATAAATAATAACTTTATAGTAAAATATTTAGAGATTTATAAAGAATCGGAATCGGTAATTCTATCGGAATCGGCAATTGTATCGGAATCGGAAATTTAATGCGGAATCAGTAATTGGATAAGCAGAGAGCACATACAGCGCCTGGAATTCCCAAATGGTCACCCATCTGGTACTAACCAGGCTCAACGTTGCTTAACTTTAGTGATCTGACGAGAAACGATGTGTCCACGCTGATGATGGCTGAAAGCTAGACACATGCATGTCAATGAGTATACATTTTATGCACGTAATATATATATATATATATATATATATAGAGAGAGAGAGAGAGAGAGAGAGAGAGAGAGAAAGAGAGAGAGAGAGGAGAAAGGAAGGGAGAGAGAGAGAAAGAAAGAAAGAGATAACGTCTAAGTGCGTGTGCATGTGTGTGGAAATATACTGTTTAGACCCCTGATAGTGAAGGTTTAATGAAGTAAAAAAAAAAGGGGGGGATGATGAGCAAAGACATTCGGTCAGTAAACCGGTCAACACCGTAGATGGTGTTCCGCTTGAAAGGAATGAGGGTTCCTGTGAATGTGGAAATGATAGACTACTAAAGGGAAAGACCGAGCGTGGTAGGAGGAAATAGGGAAAAGCGAGAAAGAGGGAGAAAACGCGTTTTAAAACTAGTAGATGAACAGATTTTTTTACATTTCACTGGAATGTCAACATGAATCAGGCAGACAATTTGACACGCTGAAAATTTAGGAAACAGTGCCGGTCTATCTCATACATATATCTATAAAAGTGAACGTGTCTGTGTGTGTGTGTGTGTGTGTATATATATATATATGTGTGTGTGCATTTACCTACGCAATAACTCTGTCAGTTTTTAGTCTACAGACTCGAAATTTGATATACAGGGTACTGAGATTTGGGAAAATCGATGTGATTGGGTTTCGGCCAGAAATTTGGCGATTAACGGGTCCAAGTTCAACGATTTGACCTTTGAGAACTCTACCAAACACCTCCAACAATTTTGGGTCTACGCACTTGAAATTTAGATATAGGTTCCTTAGACATGGATCTAACTTAATAACTTGATTTGAGCCCAAAACAATAAATTTTAAGGGATCATAATAGGGGTCAAAGTTTAAAAAAATTGACCTCTGTGGTCTCTTCCAAATTACTCAGACAATTTCTGGTCTAAATATTTGAAATTTTACATAAAGGGTATTCAGAGATAGTGCAAGCTTTTTCATTAGTTTGGGTCGAAAATTTTAGTTACCAATATATAAATGTATGTATGTATGTCTGTTCGCATGTCTGCCTTAAACTTTCAATAGATGCGACGGATTTTACCACGTCAGTATCGTTTTAAAGTTCGACCTTTCATACGACAAATATCGAAAAATTGGCTAAAAACATTAATATCTTCCCCTTCAATTAGGCAGTTTTCTACAGGGGGGGGTCACTTTTTTCCCGATATTTTTTTAAGTTATCCTCTCCTATAGATTGTCTAGCCTTAATTTGAAAACATGTCGCTTCCGGTTTGGCGGTGGTCGTAACAGCATAAACGTTAGATTTACCCCGTTCTGTTCCTCCTTTGCGGTACGGGTTCGAGCCTGCCTTCCTACTACCACTTTTTTTTTTTACTCAATATACACATCCAAACACCCGGGCAACGCCCGGTGCTCATGCTAGTATATCTATAAAAGTGAACGTGTCTGTGTTTCTCTGTGTGTGTGTGTCTCTGTACATTTACCTACGCAATAACTCTGTCAATTTTTAGTCTACAGACTCAAAATTTGATATACAGGTTACTGAGATTTGGGAAAATCGACGTGATCGGTTTTTGGCCAGAAATTTGGCGATTAAGGGGTCAAAGTTGAGCGATTTGACCTTTGAGAACTCTACCAAACTTCTCCGACAATTTTGGGTCTAAACACTTGAAATTTTAGATATACGTTCCTTATACATGGATCTAACTTAATAACTTTTAAGGGGTTATAATAGGGGTCAAATATTTTAAAAATTGACCTTTTTTTTGTTTTTTGTTTACTCAGCATACACCTCCAAACGCCCGGGCAACGCCGTGCCGAAATGCTAGTATATCTATAAAAGTGAAATTGTCTGTGTGTGTACATTTGCCTACTAAACTACTCTGTCAATTTTCAGTCTACAGACTCAAGATTTGGCATAAGGAATATTGAGATTTGGGAAAATCCTTTTAGTTGGTTTTCGGACAGAAATTTGGCTGTAAAGGAGTCAAAGTTAAACGATTTGACCTTTGAAAACTTTACCAAACTCCTTCGTCAATTTTGGGTCTAAACATTTGAAATTTTAGATGTATATTACTTGGATATTTATCCAATTTTAAATTCGATTTGAGCCCAAAGCAACGAATGCTAAGCAGTCAAAATTGGGGTCAAATTTTAAAAAAAATACCTCTGCAGTCTCTATCAAATTACTCAGCCAATTTTTAAGTCTAAACATTTGAAATTTTACATAAAATGTACTCAAACATGGGGCAAGCTTTTTAATAGGCTTTTGGCCGAAAATATGGCTTCCAAGTGATCAAAGTGAAAAGGAGTTTACCATTGTTATCTCTAGAAAACTATTTAGGTAATTTTGGGTCTAAACATTTGAAATTTTATGAAGGTATTCAGATATGCAGCAAGCGTTTTAATCATTTAATTTCAGGCGAAAATTTAGCAGCCAAGGGTTAAAGTTGAAAGAGTTGACCTTTGCAGACTCTACCAAAATCCTCCGCCAATTTTGGGTCTAAACACTTACAATTTGAGATGTAGGTTACCGGGCCTGAAATTTTTTTTTCCTCAGACAGCAACAACATGGCTGACGAGAGCCTAACATCATATACGTTTTACCATTAACTGGTCCCCTTTATGTTGGGCTTGAAACCGGCGGTACCAATGTTTTTTTCTGAACTTCTGTACAATTAAATAAATAAATATTAAGCTCTTATATCGAAAAAGTTTTTCTTTGTAATCGAGCACTTTGTTGGAATTCTCCCCCCCCCCAAAAAAAAACAGTAAACATATATATATATATATATATATACATATAAATTTTTTTCATAAGTTTTTATTTCGGTTTCGATTCAAGCTAATGCACCTAAGTCATATGGATGTATTTTTTTTAGTTTTGAAATCGCAACTTTATAATATATAAAAATCGATAGAACATTAACTCCATAATAATATGTACGAAATCTGCAAGAATTAAAATATCATATTTAAGCATACTTTACGACCGGGCTTTGCCGGGCGTTCATGCTAGCTTAGATAAATACAAAAGAGCTACAATAATATCAGAGCGTCTCCATTTACACTGAACATCTACAGAATGCCAACATTTTACCATTAACTGGTCCCCTTTATGTTGGGCTTGAAACCGACGGTACCAATGCTTTTTCTGAACTTCTGTACAATTAAATAAATAAATATTAAGCTCTTATATTAAAAAAGTTTTTCTTTGTAATCGAGCACTTTGTTGGAATTCTTCCCCCCCCCCCAAAAAAAAACAGTGTATATATATATATATATATATATATATATATATATATATATATATATATAAATTTTTTTCATAAGTTTTTATTTCGGTTTCGATTCAAGCTAATGCACCTAAGTCATATGGGTGTATTTTTTTTAGTTTTGAAATATAAAAATCGATGGAACATAAACTCTATAATAATATATACGAAATCTGCAAGAATTAAAATATCATATTTAAGCGTACTTTACGACCGGGCTTTATCGGGCGTTCGTGCTAGCTTAGATAAATACTTTTGCAGTTTTAACAAGAGAGCAACAATAATATCAGAGCGTCTCCATTTACACTGAACATCTACAGAATGCCAACATCAATATATTACATATGAATGAGTCTCCTGTGGAATTTCCACAGGTCCCGCTAGTTACTGCTGCTGCTACTACTACTACTACTACTACTACTACTACTACTACTACTACTATCATTCCAAGCAAGAAGAACGGATGTCAAAATAGTTAACAAGGAAACTTAGAAGTGAAACAAATGCACAGAACTGGCCAGAGAGCTCAAAAGGATCTGGAATATGAAGAAAGTCAATATAACACCACTAATAGTAGGAGCACTAGGAACAATACCGAAAAACTTTTTTAAAATAATGGGAGAGATTGGAATCAGAGGGATGGCTGAGAATATACAACATATAACAATAATGAAAAGTGCATAAATATTAAAGAACACCCTCAAATGTAGGGGCGAACACCACACATGAACTACAGACACAAACTGAATACACAGAAACGACCACAGATAAAAAACACAAACGAACATCACATGGAATCATGAAAACTAAAATAGTATTATTTGTGTAAGGGATCCTCATGCGGCCCTATGTTCAGGCCACTCTCTTCTTTTTTTTTTGTATGTGTATGTCACCATAAACTGGTACCACACCAAATAAGCGAGGAGGATCAAAGAGGACGAAAAGACCGAGGAGAGAAAGCACTAGCCAGACCTCCACTGAATAAGAGGACTGGGACGTTGGGGAGTTTTATTTCCACCTAAATTTCAGTGAAGACCAATGGTCGCTGCCAACGGGAAATCAATGGCAAGCGGCTGTTGAAATAACGCACATTCTTTTGAAAAGGTTATCGAAAGAGATGGAGAACACTGGAAATCTTGGGAGACTTGGTGTCACTCAGACTCCAGAGAACACCACAGGTTGTTCTCAATGAGAAATCTTTGATGATGACGAGTGTGACTACTAGTAAAAGAAATAAAATAAAAATAAAAAATTAATATTATAATAATAATAATAGTAGTAGTAGTAGTAGTAGTAGTAGTAGTAGTATTTTTAAATTGCAAAACAAGTTGAATTGCAATAATTGATTAGGGAAGATTTACAAAGAAATCCACACTTCCAACTTAATATCAGTGGAATGCGCAACCATTTCGAACTAATAATATATTTTAGAATGCCCACAACACGTGGGATTCCGAAATCGTCACCCACCTGACACAGACCAGATTCAATGACACTTAACTTCAGTGATCTACTGGTAACCAGTCGACTAACGTGATTATGCTGAAAATTGGAGAGAGAAAATGTTTTGTCGTTTGATTGTTTTTATCAAGACTGAACAAAATCCCCCCTCTCTCTCTCTCTCCCCCCCTCTCTCTCTCTCTCTCTAACTCTTTCTCTGCCCTCCATATCTGATGTAATATCTGATTATTTGTATGACAGACTTCCGTTCTCACGATACTGAATTGCCAGTCCTGCTAACCATTTGATCGTCTGTTTGGCATAGTGGGGGAAGACGTGGCTGGTTACCTTTAATGCATCTAAAACCAAACTCCTATCCTTACATCATCAACGCTCTAATCCCCACCCGGCATCAATTGGGATGGATGGCTCTCGTCTGTGAGAGGCCCCGTGTTTTGACAAGCTTCTGGGTTTGACCTTTACTCCTGATCTGAAATGGAACATCAAGTCTGTTGGCAAGGTCGCTGGAAAGATGGTGGGATCCTTCTACCGCTCCAGAAGATATCTCACTATTGATGCAATTCTCTATCTATATGAAAGCCAAGTACGTCCAAGGATGGAATACTGCTGCCATATCTGGGCAGGAGCTGCTAAAAACAGCCTATCCTGCCTTGACAGAGTACAAAATAGACTTCGTGGCTTAGTGAAGGATGCTCTTTTCTCTACCCTGCAACCTCTCTCCCACAGAAGAGACGTTGCGAGCTTATCCTTGTTTTATCGTTATTTCTATGGCAGGTGCTCGTCTGGACTCTAATCTCTGGTCCCCCCTCGCCAATCTTTCACGAAAAACACCCGTCTAGCTGAATCCACTGCGAAAAATTTCCCCCACTCTTTATCTGTGCCTAAATCAAAACGTGAATTCCATGAACAAAGCTTCTTTCTTAGAACTGCACGCCTGTGGAACTCTGTTCCATCTGCCTGCTTCCCACCTGACTACAACTTGGATGTCTTCAAGTCCAACGTTAAAAAATTCCTAATGAACCGCCCCTTAAGTAAACACTTCATCAAATCTCCACACTAACGTAATGTACTTGCAATAACCCTTATCCCTGAGTGGCTTCCGGGCCTTGATAAGTGGTGACCACTGTGTAAAAAAAAAAAAAAAATCCTCAAATAATTCCTATCTGCTATTGACCACAAGTTGTCTACCGCTCCAGAAGATATCTCACTACTGATGCAATTCTCTATCTATATAAAAGCTAAGTACGTCCAAGGATGGAATACTGTTGCCATATCTGGGCAGGAGCTGCTAAAAACAGCCTATCCTGCCTTGACAGAGTACAAAATAGACTTCGTGGCTTAGTGGGGGATGCCCTTTTCTCTACCCTGCAACCTCTCTCCCACAGAAGAGACGTTGCATGTTTATTCTGGCCAGGGGAGATAGACTCGTAAGATATTGCTATTCTAAAAGGCTTTTTTCGACGTCCTACCACATACAAAACCTGGTATTCCCAAATAGTCACCCATCTGATACTGACCAGACTCAACGTCGCTTAACATCAACCTGATTATGCTGGAAAGGAGGAGAAATGGACAGCAGTTCGAATCATATCTATATGTCGGATTTCCGTTCCCACGATCCTGGGTTCCCAGTCCTTCTAACCTTTTGACCGCCTATCTGGCATTCTCAAATAGTTACCCATCTGGTACTGACCCGGCTTAACGTAGCTTATCCTGGTGATCTAATACCTGATTATGCCGTAGTCATGCGTAGAAGAGGAGTCATTAAAAAGAAGCCAAGTCTAGTCAAGCAATCCATGGGAAACGTGTAAGGGTTAACGCAGGGGAGGTCGTATGTTGGTTTGTCTCTGGATGTCACTTTAAATATCCAAACGGAAAACCTAGCAACCGTTCTTACGGGCGAAAAAAGAAGGTTTAATGGGATTGATTAGGAAGCGAAAAAGCGGTTATATTATTGCGGTCACCTGTCGTGTTAAGACATTGACAAATTATGCGCTGATCACTTCACACGTTATATCTTCTTCTTTATTAAGAAATGGTCACCACTTCTTAAAGGCAAATGTTACTTGAGAATAAGCATTAATTAAATAGAATATATCTTGGTCGCGTGTGTCAAAAATGTTAGCGAGATATGCATACATACATACATATATACATACGTAATGTACAATGATCGTCACTTCTTGACAAAAGAAGACCATCCTTCCTTTGCTTAATTGTTTACTAGCGAGGGTACCCAGCGTTGCCCGGGTACGGAGAGGTGGTGTAGGAGGGGGGGGTTCAAACAACATTAGGCAGCTCGGGTGGAGAAAAGTGTTTAAAAAAAGCGGGGGTACCCGGGTGCACAGAGATGGGGGAGTAAATCAAAACAACAGTAGGCAGCCCGGGTGGAGAGAGGTGTAAAAACAAAAGGGGTTGTAGGCAGGCAGGCACGCTCGAACCCGTAACGTCTTTGCCGATGTCTTCATCGCGCAACCTGAACTCGAGAGTTGAATATAGTCAACCCAACGGTGACGATGACTTGCTGAAATGTTGGCGAAACACGTGACCTCTCCTTGTATAAAACTGCCCAGTTGAGGGTGAAGGAATGAATATTTTGGGCCAATTTTTCGATATTGGGCGTCCGAAGGATTGTGCTTGAAAACGATATCCATCTTGTGAGGATCGGTCGCGTACGTGGAAAGTTTTTGCTAGGAACACAAAACACACACACACACACACACACGCACACATTTTGCCTTTTATATATTGCTTTTTGTTATTTCACTTAATACGTTTTATAATTTCTTTTTATTTGATTATATATATGTGTGTGTGTCCACATGTATATATGTATGTGTGTATATATATATACATATATAAATATGATATAGTATAGAAACATACATGTATGTATGTATGTATATATATATATATATATATACATACATATATATACATATACATGTATGTCTGCGCGTATATATATACATATATATATATATACATATACATATATAAATATATAAATATCTTCTTCTTCTCTTCTATCTTCTTCTTTCTTCTATTCTTCTATCTTCTATATAAATAAAATGAACTCATTTTTCCCCGTCTGATTTTGACATTAATAGGATTAAAAATCAAGATATTCCATGCAAATATAATATGCACAAACGACAGAACAATATCTGAGGTGTGTTATAGGCTTGTTATTTCTCAAATTCCTCGATAATCTTATATTTCTATACTTTTTCTGCTGAGAAGTCACGGCCAAAATCGGTTAAGATCAATGGAAGTGGTAAAATATTTTCTCTCTAATAAATTCCTCCTCCCCCTGCCACCACTTAACACCGTTTGGGGATCGTTCACAAGGAACAGTTGAGAAGAGAACACCGGTTTGGCTTCGTAGTTCTTTCATGTGAAGTTATTTAAAATCACTAAACTACGCTACAGTGCTCTGTGGCGTAGTGGTTAGCGTGCTGGACAATTCACATTATATTTTCACGTTCGCGCTGACCTACCGTAGTCGTTTTTTTTTTTTTTTCCTAAACAACTGGAATGGACTTTTCTTGGTGGCCGAACTGTTAACGTTGCAGATGTTTTTTTGTTTTTTTTTTCACACTTTATTTTCCTACTTTTACTCATGACTCCGGGTTTGATCCTTCCTACTTACCTACCATAACATTTTTTAAAACTCCCCCCCCCCGTCCCGGAAACAAACACTCGGGCAACGCCGGGTACCCCCGCTAGTAATATAATATAGAAACCTACATATATATATATATATATATATATATATATATGTATATATATATATATATATACATATATGCAAGGTGTCCATAAAGTTCGTGTGCACTTAAAAAAATTATAACTTTATTTATATTTGCGATAGAAATAATCTGTAAAAAATGTTATAAAGTTTCATGTATCTAGTTTTAAGTATAGTTATTGAATAATTTTTCACCACAAAATTCGTAACAATTTTTAGATAAGTAAAAAAATAAGTAAAAAAAATACTTTCTTTTGTTTTTCAGAATCAATTTGATCCCATGGCTTCAATTGAGGAAAAAGTAAACTGTGTCCTTTGGTTGGCTGAATTGAAATCTACTATTGCTGTAAAAAGAAAGTTTAGAATTGAATAAATAAAAAAAGCGCCTCATAGGAACACCATTGTTAAATGGATGAAAAAATTTAAAGAGACAGGCTCTGTCCATGATAAACCACGGTCTGGAAGGCCATGTGTCACTGACGAAAGTGTTGCTTCCATAGAAGAATCCTTTACTGCAAGTCCAAGAAAGTCTGTAACACGGGCATCATTGGAGCTCGGGCTTCCAAAGTTTACTGTGCATAAGATTCTGCGGGCAAAACTTCATATGAAAGCTTACAAAATTCAATTACATCAACAGTTGTTAGAAGAGGATTATTATGCACGGCTAACTTTCTGTCACCAGTTCAATGAAAAACTTCGCAATGATGATGCATTTGTGAATAATTTACTGTTTTCTGATGAAGCAACATTTCACATTAGTGGCAAGGTCAACAGGCATAATTGCCGAATTTGGGGAACTGAAACCCCAAATGAAACTGTTGAACATGAAATGAACTCTCTTAAAGTTAATGTGTGGTGCGCTTATGGAATAAATCGAATCATAGGGCCATATTTTTTTTGAAGATCGTGTTATTAACAGTGACAACTACTTAGATATGTTGCAGAATTACTTTATTCCGCAACTTGAACAATTAAACTTGAAAGATGATACAGTGTTTCAACAAGATGGAGCTCCTTGTCACTTTGCTCGGCGTGTTAGACAGTTTCTAAATCAGGAATTTCCTAACAGATGGATCGGAAGGGGTGGACCATTTCATTGGCCTCCACGTTCTCCAGATTTGATTCCATTAGATTTTTTATGGGGACATGTGAAAACAATTGTGTACGCAACCAAACCTAGTTCATTGGAAGATTTGAAAGCTAGAATAACTAATGTGATTTCAGGCATTACAATAAATCATCTGGCAAATGTTTTTCGTGAACTGCAAAATCGTATTACCCTTTGTATTGCTATTGCTTTGAGAGAGAAAAAAAAATAGAATTTAAAAACAAAAAACAAAAAAGTACTGAAGAAGAATCGAATTTCTCTCTGTTTTTTTTTTTCATCTTTGTTTTGTTTGTTTTTTTCATTTTTGTTTTGTTTTTTTTTTCATTTTTGTTTTGTTTTTTTTTTCATTTTTTTTTTGTTTTTTTCATTTTTGTTTTTTTTTTTTCATTTTTGTTTTGTTTTTTTTTCATTTTTGTTTTGTTTTTTTTTTTCATTTTTGTTTTGTTTTTTTTTCATTTTTGTTTTGTTTTTTTTTTCATTTTTGTTTTGTTTTTTTTTTTCATTTTTGTTTTTTTTTTTTTTTCATTTTTGTTTTGTTTTTTTTTCATTTTTTTTTTTTTTTTTTTCATTTTTGTTTTGTTTTTTTTTCATTTTTGTTTTGTTTTTTTTTTCATCTTTGTTTTGTTTTGTTTTTTCATTTTTTTTTTTTTTTCATTTTTTTTTTTTTTTTTTTTTTCATTTTTGTTTTTTGTTTTTTCATTTTTATTTTGTTTTTTTTTTCATTTTTGTTTTTTTTTTTTCATTTTTGTTTTGTTTTTTTTTCATTTTTGTTTTGTTTTTTTTTTTCATTTTTGTTTTGTTTTTTTGTTTTTTTTTTGTTTTTTTTTATTATTTTTATTACTCCAAAAAGTATCGTTAAAATAAGAAAATTAAATGCCTAAATGCTAGAAATAAAAAGAAATTGTAATTAACTAATATATAAAAAGAAACTGTAATTAACTAATAAAAAGAAATTGTAATTAACTAATAAATAAATAAAAATTGTAATTAACTAATAAATAAAAAAAATTGTAATTAACTAATGAATAAAAAATATTGTAATTAACTAATAAATAAAAAGAAATTGTAATTAACTAATAAATAAAAAAATTGTAATTAACTAATAAAAAAAAAGAAATTTTAATTAACTAATAAATAAAAAAGAAATTTTAATTAACTAATAAATAAAAAGAAATTGTAATTAACTAATAAATAAAAAGAATTGTAATTAACTAATAAATAAAAAAACTAAACATTTTTTTGGCGGGAAAGATGCTGTGTTTAAAACTCTATAGTTAACCCATTTTTAATTTTTTTTATTTCAAAATTGTTAAATCAATCATTAAGAGAAAAATGTAATCAATATAGAAATTTATTAATCTATTTTATCGAAAACTCCTCTGCTGTTTATCAAGAATATATTCAATTTCATTTTTTGTTGTTGGTTATCGCTTCGTTTTTGGAGGGATATATATTTTACCCCCCTCTCTAAATTGTATTTAAAAATATTAAAATTTATTTTCTTTTGGAGGGTGGGGCCTCTTATTAAAATCAAAATTTCCTCGGTATTTTCTTAAATTTTCTTTTTCGCAATTATCAAGACCCCTCATGTCAGACATTATTTCTCGTTCTCACGTAACATTCAACACTACTTGTTTATTTATTTATTATTATTTTTTATTTTCATTCTTTTTTTTTTTACTGAAAATTAAACCACTAGCAACTAAGCCAGCCAGGTAGAAAAATCGATTTTGTCCTTTTAAAATCAACAGTAAATAAGTATAAATATTTATAAAAAATATTATGCGGTCTGTAGTTTCGTTTTTGAACAGAATAAATGCTTTAAAATAAGTGAAACCACTAATAACTTAGCCAGTTAGGTAGAAGACGGACACTTAGAAAATCCATTTTATTAAAAAAACAAAAAAAAAACAACAGTTAGCAAGTAAAAATATTTAATAAAAAAATACTATGATGGTGTATAGTCTCTTTTAAAAACAATATCTCCTTCAAGAACAGCCATAAGATGTGTTTTCAATCAATATTTAATCAATAAGAGGCCAGTTTTCATACCTAGCAAAAATGAACGCGTTTTCCGGACACCATATATATATATATATATATGTGTGTGTGTGTGTTACATGATAAGGGTTGTCCCCTTTTCATGTAAGTATAAAAATAGAGAGATTTAGTCAAAATGAAAATGAAATAGCATAGACGAAATTCGAACCTCGTAATTTATGTTTAGAAATAGATTACGAGAGGGAATTAGCAATGGAATGTGAAAACAAACCATTGTTTAGCTTAGAGATAAAATAGTTTCAAGAAAAGAATGTGCGTTGTCAATTCTGTTATGAAAATTCAATTGAGGAATGCAACTACAAGATAATTTAATAAACATTTTTTTAACATATTGGAAATATAGGTTACTGGGAATATAGGTTAAAATTCCTTTTGTAAACAAAGGAAAAAGTTTTGGACACGCATTTCCAGAACACGTGAAAGAAGACACATGTTTTAACATGTGTATGACGTCATGGAAAATGGGAAGTTCTCGATATAGTTAGAAACTTTAGAGTTAAGCAAGGAGAAACCGAGGGAGAATCAGAGAGAGTTTGAGGACGACAGACGATAGTCGGCAGTTGGGATTCGAACGTCTAGAAGCGAGACGGTCACTTTTGAAACTTAATATGTGAAGCTTTGAATTCTTGATGATGAAAACCACGACCGGTCGGGAGAAGAAATAAACCCATCATGTGTTTTTATAAACGTCGTCTTTGTGTTATAATTCTACCAAAAGGTAAAGTGAAAATTGTTATATATGTCTTATGTATATCATGTGGTTTAAAATGTCTTTACATACACATCTTACATACACAATATGAACACTAAGACTGTCTCAACACTATCTTCTCACTCAAAGAGCTTCTACACTTCTAAGTATGAACTTTTTATAAATATGAATCTCTTTATAACACGAACAATCTCTCTCAACAACATCTCTCTCTCTCTCTCTCTCTCTCTCTCTCTCTCTCTCTCTAAGACTCTCACTATTAAAAAGTCCTAACAACAAATAATAACAATTTAACAACGAACAATAAATATAATAATAACAAAGAACAACAACAATAATAATAATAATAATAATAATAATAATAATAATAATAATAATAATAATAATAATAATAATAATAATAATGAACTATATAACATATATATACATATGATGTCCGGAAAACTATATATATATATATATTGTTATATAAACGCACATATATATATATATATATATATATATATATATATATATATATATATATATATATATATATATAGAGAGAGAGAGAGAGAGAGAGAGAGAGAGAGAGAGAGAGAGAGAGAGAGACAAACAGACAGACAGACAGACAGACAGATCAACTATGAGTTCGGAACCATGTGTTACGATTCAAATTCCGAAGACTGTTTCGCTGTATCACAACTCCACTCTATGCCTAGAGAAGTTATTGACTCAGACCGTGATTGATAGCGAGCCGCTTTTTCGAGAGTCTGATTTTGGGGAAGTAGGGAGGGAGGAAGAGCAAGAGAAAGTGACAGAGAGAGAGAGATGGGGGTGGGTAGTAGTTAATTGAAATGAGGAGATAGTCGGACTATATGTGGACAGCCTTTCAAATAAAAACAAATACAAGTCAGGTCGCTTGTTTTAAACAAACCGACAATCAGCAGACGCGTCTCTTAAAGGCATCCAACGTTTATCAGCCCACATCTTCTCTTTCTCCTCTTAGCAGACAAAAATAAAACGACACACAAACGCGCGGGCGCGCGCACACACACACACACACATGCACGCGCGTACACGCGCGCATTCACATACACACACGCTCGTGCACGCACGAATACACATTTTAGCACTGAATTAAATCAAAACAAAAATAAGTTCTCTTATTTCGAATTATTCAAGTAAAATTTCCATTTTTTTATTTATTTTTTTTTTTTACTTGATTGCTAAATTTGAAAAGCGGCGCTTCTACAGTATTCGGGCGGCCGCCATGTTTTGGGGCACGTCTCACTAAACTGTCGCCAGGTGGTGCTTTTTAATTCAAAAATTATTTCGGAAAAAAATCGGGTTTACACATAGATTCGAAAAACTTGTCAAAAAAAAAAAATATATATATATATATATAAAAATAAATGTTATCAAAGGCAAGATAAGTTATTTTTCTACTTAACTGGATATGTTTTTAGCGTTTTTATTTAATGTAACATGTTTATTCAGCTCGAAAAACGTATATGTGTTTACCGATGTATTGGAAATTTTAAAATGGCGTCCGAATCTCTCTTGAACACGATAAGTTTTTGAAACTGGGTAAAAAAAATAAGAAACTATATAAAATACTGTTAGAAACCCACCGAGCCCATGTCACGGCAACATATTGAGCGAGTTTCTAACAGCATTTTGTATAGTTTATTTTTTTTTTTTTAGCTCAGTTTCCCAGACTTACCGTGTTCAAGAGAGAGTCGGGCGCCATTTTAAATTTTCCAATATATCGGTAAACACTATGTTTTTCGGGATGAATAAGCATGTTACATTAAATATAAACACTAAAAACGTATCCAGGTAGAAAAGTAACTTATCTTGCCTTTGATACCATTTATTTGTTATATATTTGTTTTTTGACAACTTTTTTTTACATCTATGTGTTGCTTTAATTCGGAAACATGTTTCATTTAAATAATAAATTTTTGTGGGCCTTTTAGTGTAGCTTTAATTCGACAAAAGCTTCATTAAAATTATTTACTTGTTAAAAACAAAACTATTTATTTGATAAAAATCCAATGTTGCTTTAATTACAAAATTGTTGTATTAAAATTATATTTTCTTACGCAGATTTTTCAATAAATGTTTTTATAATTATATATTGAGACATTTTTATACAATAAATGTTTTGGTTTTAAAATATTTTTGTGTTAAAAAAAAACATCTTATTTGTTATTTATTTTTATTTGACCAAAAAGAATTTGGAGTTAACGCCTTCTAACAACGGCGGCCGCCCGAATACTGCAGAAGTGCCTCAAAAGCTTCTTTTTTTTTCATAGTACTTTCAAGTAAAATTCAATTCTTACAATATTTATTTAGTTGTTCGGTAATTTGCTTAAATAAATTTTTAAATTTAATAATGAAGTAAAAAATGAAATCGTTTTATGATTTAATCTTCTTGCACTTTGCACTTTTTAAAAACATTATTATACAGAAATTTGGCAAAATTGATTTACAAATTCACATTTATAAGTTACTAGCGGGGGTTACCCGGCGTTGCCCGGGTGTTTTTGGGTGTGTGTGGTCGGGCGGAGGTAGGGGTTGTTAATGAAACCTGAGAATAAGCGAAGTAAAAAAAAAAAAAAAAACAGAAAAACGAACGTGAAAAATACCCCCCAAAAAACACGTGAAAAATGGCTTAAATAACCCTGCTTCAATATTAAAATTAAAAAAAAAGACATCTCACACCACGATTCGAACCCAAAACCTTTAGATGACGAGGCCGGGTTCTAAGCAATTGAGTTAAGACGACGTCCACGAAATTAGGTCGTTTTTTTCTTTTTATCTTTAAACTAAATCAGGTTCCAACGTCATTTGCGTATGCGTAGAACCGAACTCCTCATGAGAGGACGGTTTTTACTGACCTGCCCTCCCCCCTGTATAAAACTGCTGATTTCAGAAATTAACGTTTTTGGCCAATTTTTCGATATTTGTCAGGCGAAGGTTGGAAGTTTAAAATGATACCGATCTGGTAAAGATCCGCGACCTGTGTCGAACGTTTTTGCGAGACATACAAACACACATACATACATACAAACAAACATACATACACACATTTTCGCTTTTATATATATAGATTAACAAACTTTTTTTTATATAATAGGAATATTTGGTTTGTTTTAAAACATTTATTCGGTTCGAAAAATAACTTAGTGTTGAACCTTACGTGAGAATAAGAAAAAATAAATGGCCGACACTATAGGACCATATCTTTGGAGTCTCGATAATGACTTAAAATAAAAATTAAAACAAATTACTGGTAGAAACTCCCCCAATAACAATTATTGGGTAAGTTTCTACCAGTATATTTTTTTTATTTTTATTTTTAAGCCATTATTGAAACTTCATAGATGTCAGAGTCAAGTCGAAACCATTTCGGTTTATTTTCTATATGACGCTGTCATAATTTAAAAAGTGATTAGAAGTGTTTCTTTTTTCTTTTCTTTCTATTAATGCGTAATATTACATTGATTTTCATAACCTCTTTTTTTTATTCGCGGATACACAATTTTATATGACCTTTTCGAAAGATCTTAACCCAACTCTAATTTTAAAGTTTGTAAAAATAAAATAACAGAAAGGAAAACTAAAAGGAAATTTTAAAAAAATATAAAATAAAATAAAATAATAAAATGGGGGTTTTCATAGATTCGAAAAAGTGGTAAAAAAAAAACAAATATATAACAAATAAATGTTATCAAAGGCAAGATAATTTACTCTTCTACCTACCTGGAAAAGTTTTCAGTGGTTTTACTCACTTTAAAATGTGTAATCAGTTCGAAAATCATACAGTGTTTATCGATGTATTTTAAAAAGAAAAATGGCGGCATGCTCGCTGTTGAGCACGGTAAGTTTGGGAAAATGAGTTCAAACAAACAAATTATACAAAATACTGTTAGAAACCCACCGAATATATGTCCACCTATGTCACGGTAACATATACTGAGCGAGTTTCTAACAGTATTTTGTATAATTTTTTTGTTGAAACTCATTTTCTCAAACTTACCGTGTTCAACAGCACACATGCCGTCATTTGCATTTTTCAAATACATCGGTAAACACTGTATATTTTTCAAGCCGAATAAACACGTGACATTAAATAAAAACACTAAAAAATTATCCAGTTAGGTAGAAAAGTAACTTATCTTGCCTTTGATAACATTTATTTGTAACATATTTGTTTGTTGACAACTTTTTCGAGTCTACGTGTATAGTAAAACAAACCCAAAAATGATATTACAAATGCCTACTCCGTAATGACTAAGTCTACATTGCACTGTAGAGAACTTACCGTTGATTTAATGAAATTATTTGTATATATAATGTATTCAATTAAAGTTTAAAACGCAAAAGTCAAGTATCATGGTTCAATTGTGCTCTGAACAGAAAAATTCATTTCCAAGCATGGTTATATCAAAGAATGTACAGTTTATTTTATATGTCTAATGTTTCTGCTAGTGCTGTGATTAATGGCCTTTTCCAGGGTTATAAATTATGATGAATAGTCAAAATAGAGACAGAAATAGATTAAATAAACAAGCAATTAAATTGTATATTCCTTATCTTTACTTCCCTAAATACGTTTCACACTCGCTTGCTGAATGAATTGGTCAAATTAGTAGAAAGCGTTTATACTTTTATATGGATCCTGGTTAGCTCCTATTTAATAAAAAAAAGCTTAAACCAATGAAAATGCTTATTAAAAACATTTATTTGGTGAGGAGAAGAGAGGAAGGCCCAGCCCTATGTAAAACTAGAGGTATAAGAGCTTACCATGCACTTTTCCAATGGTCCTACCTTTTCATTGTAAAGTTGCCATTTTTACTTATACACGTTTGACATATCTACCAGTACCATTTTACCTAAATTCACACACACACACACACACACACGCACACACACACACACATATATATATATGCATATATATACACACACATATATATATACACATATATACACACATATATATACACACATATATACATACACACATATATACATACACACACACACATATATATATGTGTGTATATATATATATATAGACATATTAGATATATACATGCATATATATACGCATATATATACACACATATACATACACACACACATATATATACACACATATATACATACACACACATATATATACATATATACACACACACATATATACATATATACACACACATATACACTCACACTTATACATACACACTCACACTTATACATACACATATACATATATATACATACACACACATAGACAAACACATACACACACACATATATATATACACACACGGCATAATCACGTTGACACACCGGTTCTCGTCGGATCACCGAAGTTAAGCAACGTTGAGCCTGGTTGTTACATATAGGGGTCTTATTAAAAGAGTGTCTTATTATACGCGCAGTCTTAGAAGAGTCTTATTAGTAAAGATACGAGTCTTAGTGAGAGTTCTTGTCGTAGAGAGAGATTTATTAGAGGGATGTTAGAAGGTACTCAGAGAGAGAGAGAGAGAGAGAGAGAAGTTGTAGGAGACTTAGATAGATTGTTCATGTTAGGAGAGATTCTTATATATTAAATGTTCATTCCTTAATTGTGTTGAATGGAAGAAGAAGAAGAAAGCTCTTGGTGTGAAGGGATAGTGTTCAGACAGTTCGGACATGATGATGTTGAGACGTGTATGTAAAGACATATAAAACAAATATATAATACACTTCCACTTTACCTTTCTGTAAGAATCATAAGACAAGACGAGCTTTACAAAAAACACTTGATGGTTTATTTCATCACACGGCCGTGTTCCATCACCAAGAATTCAAAGTCTCACATTTTTTCTTGAAGTGACGTCTCGCTCCTAGACGCCTGACTGTCTCTCTCCGAGTTTTCACACTGACTGACTAACTCTCAAGTTTTTTCTCTATTCCTAGAACTTTCTATTTTCCGTGACGTCATACACATGTTAAAACGTGCCTTCTTTCACGTGTCCTGAACATACGTGTCCAAAACTTTTCCTATTTCTCAGCAACCTATTTTTCCAATATGTTAAAAACATTATCTTATAAGCTGCATTCTTTCAATTTAAAATTTCATAACAAACTTGATAGTTAACATTCTTTCCTTTAAATATTTATCTATATTCTAAACAAATGGTTGTTTTACATTTTTAAATTCTCACACGTAATCTATTTCTAAACCTAGATTACGATGTTCGAATTTGTCTATTGCTATTTCATTTTCATTTTAAACTAAATTCTCCATTTTTATACTTACATGAAAAGGGGACAGCCCTTATCATGTAACATGGTTAGTACCAGATGGGTGACCATTTGTGGAATTCTAGGCGCTGTATGTACTCTCCGCTTATCTCGGCATTTGTTTCCAGTCGTCTTGTACATACACTTCACTTGCCACTGGTATTTAACAATGTCAACTCAGGAGATGTGTGGTTGGAGATTGCACACCTCCTGCCACAAAAATTTCACATGCAGGCCCCCCTTCGTGAGTATCCATAGTCTGTTTAAGACTGAAAGAGCCCTTATATATATATATATATATATATATATATATATATATATATATATATATATATATATATATATATATATATATATATATATATATATATATATGCATAATATGTGGCTGCGCACGCGCGTGTGTGATAACATGTTTATTGACCGCGCAGGCATAATGCCTATCTCGTTGGAAATCACCAAGGGATATTTCACTGGTAGTATTACCAATCTAACTAACTACAAGCTTACCGGTCTACTTACGCGATACCGCGTCTACAATCTAACGAATATTTCACCACGGCTAACGACCGGTCAGCAAAGCCTAAACCACTCGGACACTAATTCGCACCTAAACATGAAGTATGTCACTACTATGCCGGGAAAGAACACCTCAGTCCGCCGCGCACTTTTCTCATTTATTAAAAAAGAAAGAACCTCCTTTGATCTCATCCAGCAGGACATAGTTTTCCCATCCTCCCTTTTTTTCCCGACCCCCCATCTCATGGTAAACCCTTCTCCCTTTACAGTTAATTCACTCTTCCTCCTTCCATACGACCTACGTTTTTTTTTCTTTTTAGCTAACCTCAAACGGGACATGGATCACTCTCAGAGAGAGAGAGACAGACAACATATTAGCAGGCGCCAGACAGATTATAAAAGGAACCACACACACACACACACACACACACACACACACACACACACACACGTGTATATATATATATATATATATATATATATATATATATATATATAGTGTGTGTGTGTGTGTGTGTGTGTCTGTGTGTGTGTTGTTTGTTTTGTTTTTGAGATACGTTTGGAAGCAATTCAATTACTTACGAAAATGCATTTTTACCTAAATGCGAGTTGGGAATAGTTTTCCCTTTAAATAATTTGGTACCCCTAAATGGGGAGCGGCATATATATTGTTTTTTTTTTTTAATATAATTATCCACCGATACATGTTTCGTCGTCTACAACTCATCAGAGTGACTGAATCTCGCTAGATTCAGTCACTCTGATGAGTTGTAGACGACGGAACACGTGTCACTTGATAATTATATTTTAAAAAAAAACAATATATATATATAGTAATGTAATGACACCTCACGCATAGTATATATATATATATATATATATATATATATATATACTATGCGTGAGGTGTCATTACATGGGCTATAGTTATTATAGTTTGATTTTATACAAAAGTGTCAAACGTGGTGTCTGACCTTCGTAAAACAGCAGACATCTTTGATGTTTGTTTAATTTTAATTATAATCATATAGTCTGCTAAGTGTATACCAGCTATGCCTTGCACTGAGCACTCTATAATAATCACGCGAGTTTCATTGGATTTACATCTAGGAAACAACTCGATAATCCGAAATATATATATATATATATATATATATATATATATATATATATATATATATATATATATATATTATATATATATTGGAATACATATATATATATATATTGGAATACATATATATATATATATATATATATATTGGAATACATATATATATATATATATATATATTCTAAAAGAAGTATTTTGCATTTTAAATCAATTATATATATATATATTCAATTACATTCTATCTAAAGAATTATTTTGCATTTTAAATCAACTCTAGAGTTTCATTCAAGCTGAAATATAATGCGCAGTTTGTTATTATATTAGTTTTTTACATATCCAATATTTTTTCATCTTTTTATTTGCTAATTTATAACGACAATAAATTGCGGTTTCACTTAATGCCTTAAGTAGCAAATTCTAGCATTGCTACAAATATAATTTGCTGATTTCTTTATGTCCTCTGATGAGAAGAATAACAAGAATAGTATTCTTTGAAACTCCGCGGAATAAGGACTTTGTAAATTGTTTTTTTGGAGTATTCAGTCGAACAATAATTTTTTATTGTAAAGTTCAATTATATATATATATATATATATATATATATATATATATATATATATATATATATAATAAAAAGTGTTGTTATGAAAATTATATAATTTATATATAATATATACATATATATATAATATAAAGTTTACAAATAAAAAACTTGTTATATATATAGTTATGTATATATATATTAAGTAAAGATGTATTGAAGTAAACACTGATATTTTTTCAAAAAATGTTAAATCTATATGATAAATTATCATCGTTGAAATGATATAAATATCAGATAAACTCTATTGCACGAATAAACAAATAAAATCTTAAAGAAGAATAAACCAACTATTATTTCTTATATTAATTTTTGAACAAATATTCAGAGCTGATGTATTAGTATATATATATGTATATATATATATGTATATATATATATATGTATATATATATGTATATATATATGTATATATATATATATGTATATATATATGTATATATATATATGTATATATATATATGTATATATATATATGTATATATATATATATATGTATGTATATATATATATGTATATATATATATATATATATATATATATGTATATATATATATATATATATATATATATATATAAACCCTGAAGAGTCCTAGAGTGGATGAAACTCGGAATATTCAGTGTAGCTTAATCGCCATATATATTTTATAAATGACTAAATAGCTCTTCCTACGTATTGAGCACTTTTGAAGTAAATACTTAAAGTTTACGCACCAGCATCCGCAGTCTGGCGTTCTACAAATGATTATATATATATATATATATATATATATATATAACTACTTCATTTACTCACATAAAATTAATCTACGAAAGTATAAATTTATGCGTAAACTTTAAGTATTTACTTTAAAAGTGCTCAATACGGAGATAGAGCTAGTTAGTTATAAAATATATATGGCGATTAAGCTACACTAAATATTCCGCGTTTCATCCACTCTAGGATTCTTCAGGCTTATGCGCGAATTTTGTGGTTGTCTGCCCTTTTACACGCACCTTCTATTGAAAGTGTATAAAAAGGACAGACAACCACAAAATTCGCGCATAAGTCTGAAGAATCCTAGAGTGGATGAAACGCGGAATATTTAGTGTAGCTTAATCGCCTTATATATTTTATAACTAACTAAGTATATATATATATATATATATATATATATATATATATATATATATATATACATACAGAGAAAGAGAGAGAGTGTGTGTGTGTGTGTGTGTGTGTGTGTGTGTGTGTGTGTGTGTGTGTGTAAGGTCAAGTTGTATGCAACTGGTACCATGTAACCCAGTACTACCTGCTTCATGGTCGGGTGACTGGCGACTAAACTGTTTAGTGAGGAGGGCGGCTAGTCTCCCTGAAGGATTAAAAACAAGACCTTTCAAAGGGAGGATGAACCCTTTTCGGGGTCAACGACCAACTACCACCATATATATTTGTGTGTATGTATATATGTGTTGGGGTGGAGAGGGCTCCCGCAAGCCGTGGTGACGGCAACCTTTATAGGATAAGCAAATCTCTGATATAAAAAACCATAAACCGGGAGACCAGTACCCGCATTAAGCTGGACTGCAGTTTAATTTGTTGCTGGCTATCTTGTTGGCTATCTTGCTCTTGCTTGTTGCTGAATCTCAATATTTTGAGCCGAGTGAGAGATATTTAGCTGTCCTACAAAGCATAAACTCTGTAAACTCATCTTTGTATAGATACTCTTTCATGCATTTGGGCTCATGGACTTTAAGTGTCCGAGGGAGTGACACTCGTCTGGCAAGACGTTGTAATCGTCATATATATATAATATAAAGCTTAACGTCTGTGTGTGTGTCTGGTCACGAATAGGCTCCTATATGGTTGACTATTATAGAAAACTGATCACATGTAATGATGAAAGATTATCGAGACACAGGAATGGGTATGTTTGATCTGGAATAATGATGATTCATTAAAATTGTGGGGTCTGCGTACGCGCCTGGTCCACAAAATATTACAATAAAAAAATTAAAAATTAAAAAAAAAAAACGTTTACAAGTGTTTTTGATATAGATGTACATAAAACATACTTATCAAAGTATTCTTAACTTAAATAGTGATGGTATAATAAAGTTGTGGGGTCTGCGTTCGCGCCTGGCCTCCATAGAATGGGAATAGGCACAAACTTTAATAAACACTTTTCATATCTATCTGCGTAAGTATATTTTGATAATTATGTGCCAGTTTGAAGAAATATGGTATAATAAAATTATGCGGTGTTTGTTCGCGCCTGACCTCTATAGAATGGAAATATGTCACAAAATTTAACAAGGTTTTTTAATATAGAAAATGGACTCTGATTTATGAAAGTATGATAGGTTATAAAAAGGAAGGGTGGTAAAGAGATAGCTTCGAATTTGGGAGTATCAAAACCAAAGCAAAATATGATGAAAGTAAAAATAAAATAGATAACCCCCATAATTTATTATACCATATCTGTTCATACTGAAACACTTATCACAATATTCTGTGGATCTATATTAAAAAACCTTGTTAAACTTTGTGACATATTTCCATTCTATGGAGGCCAGGCGCGAATGAACACCGATTTTATTATGCCATATTTCTTCAAACTGGCACATAATTATAAAAATATACTTACGCAGATAGATAAGAAACGTCTTTATTAAAGTTTGTGCCTATTTCCATTCTATGGAGGCCAGGCGCGAACACAGACCCCACAATTTTATTATACCATCCCTATTTAAGTTAAAACATACTTATCAAAGTATTATTATGTACATCTATATCAAAAACACTTGTAAAGGTTTTTTAATTTATTTTTAAATGTTTTATTTCCATACTTTGTGGACGAGGCGCGAATGCAGACCCCACAATTTTAATGAACCACCGTTCTGCGAGATCAAACATGCCCATTCCTGTGTCCCGATACATCTTCTATCATTATATGTAATCAGTTGTTTTTTAAATAGTGAACCATATAGGAGCCTACTCGTGACACACACATTAAACCTGTATATATATATATATATATATATATATATATATATATATATATATATATATATATATATACATATGCATAAATATACATAAATATATATGTATATATACACTCATATACATAGCCATTCATATTGATATATAAATCTATATATATATATATATCCATATATATAAATATATGTACATATATATATATATATATCCATATATATAAATATATGTACATATATATAACCATATATATAAATATATGTACATATATATATATGTATATATATATATACAAGTATAATATATACATATGGATATGCATAAATATACATATATATATATATACACTCATATACATAGACATCCATATATATATAAATATATGTATGTATATATATATATATATATATACATTTATATATAAATACATATATTCATATATATAAATATATATAAACAAATATATATATATATATATATATATATATATATATATATATATATATATATATTCATATGTATGTATATACAAATAATTATAAAAATATATATAAACTAGAGTCTACGTTTGATATCGATTTTGATTGAATTTCGATCTTTATTACCGTCCTGGGGCGCGAAAATAAACTATGGGTCGCGTCACTCTTTTGAGCGCACTTTGTACGTCAATTCGCGGCCCTTGAAACTCTCATCATGTACGTTCAGCCTTTTTTTTTCTTTCTTTCTTTTTGCTTTTATGCGACGGCTCCTTCGCCTACGGTTGCCACCTCCTCCCACGACCCCAACCCCTTTCTCTTCATATGATATCTTCCTTCGCCCATCGACCCTCCCTACAACGCTAGTATTACTACCACTACTACTAGTAGTTCTTCTTCTTCTTCTTCGAAGGTTTCTTTTATGAACATGTTTATATTCTTTCTTTTTTTGTTTTTACTCTTCCCACCACTATGTCTTACCGCTGCTGCTGCTGCTGCTGCTGATAACGTGTTTTCTTAACTCCTACCAATTTAATTCATCTTTCTTTTTACTCTATTTATATGTTTTTTTTTTTGTTTTATAAAGTAAAAAAAAAAAAAGCAGGTTCATTAATACTTCCTTCTGTAGACACGTTCAGTGTTTTCCCTTCCCTCGTGGAAGTCAGTCGGTAGATCGGCAAAACGCCGGCCCCGCATGGCTCTAAGCGAGCACCTTGCCTCATCGGAAAAAAGAAAAACAACGATAACACAAAAACTCGAATTGGCCTCAAACAGAACGAAACTTAACCAACAACGAAAGAATATATAAGTACATATATATATGTATTTATATGTAAAAATACACCTATATATATGTGTGTGTTTACAGAGAATTATATTTTTTCTACGAAACATTAATGGATCATTTTTGATTATACCACTTCTCCTTTGTGCCTAGTACGTTTATTTATTTTTAAACGTTATTTGGTTTCTTGGATGCAGTTTTTGTTTGCGTAAATGCAGCTAGCAGGAATTACAATAATACCACAGGATTTATTTTACAACACAATTTATTGAAACGTGAATCCTTACACCCTTGACATTTTTTTTTTTTATTTTGCAACCCATAAAACAGATTTGAAAAAATTTTACTCTTAAATTTGCGAGGAAAAACAAAAACAAAACAAAAAACGCAAAATTGACGACGATCTTTTGTTTGCTTTTTTGTGTTGTGGAGATATCAGACGAAAACTCTAAAAAAGAAAAAGAATAATTTGTCTAATCTGCAAATATTTATTTTGCTATACTTTTTGCAATTTTAAACCGCATTTTTTTTTTTTATTATTAAAAAACGGAACTTGGGTTTTATATATTAAAAAAAAAAAACAAGAAAAAATATCATTAATGGATATTTTTTTTTTTTTTTTTTTTACCACGCGTTCACATATTGAAATTAACCAACTTGCCAAATTATCTGCTTTGAGGATTTTAAAAGCCAAACTTAAAAGGAGTCGTAACCCTAAATGGGTCGACAGTTTGAATCACTTTTCTTTTTTTTTTTTTGTCTTTTTTGACTACGCGGTTTGTTTGTTGACAACTTGCCTGCTTTAACTGTCGGCGAAGTTAAGTTGTTCGCCGTATATCGTGAAGACCAAGGATCCTTATAAAATATATATACATATCTCCTTTACTGATGAACTGAAATAGGAGCTCTTTTACCAACGGAGCGGACTGAAGGAGTATAATATATTTTACGCACGTTTTACGCGAATAAGCAAAAAAAAAAAAAAAAAAAAAAAAGAGGATAACTACCTACCCTATCCAATCAACTTGCCATCATGATTTCCAAGTAACAAAAACCTAAACCTTTTATTAATATACCTATGCACTAATAAGTGAATCCCTCTTTGCATAAAGCTCTTAAATCGTGACCTTGAAACAAACATTGATATCTTTTAACATAAATAACCACAGTATTTCATAATCCCCTAAAAAAATTTATTTAACTCTACTTTTGCGCATCTAAACCCTTTTTGCACTGATTTCCAAAACTCGCTGAAAAATCGTGGTTATTCATCCAGTTTGGCATTACGTGATTCTGTAACTTCCATACAAACAATCGCACGCTCGTGCTTTAGATATAAACTTCCTAATGTCTGAACCATTAAACATCGACTTTATGAAACTAAATACACCAATGCACGTTTCTCCGGATTAATTTCGCTCACAAACTAAATATTAGGGGCAATTCATTAAAAAAAAAAAAAATGAACTATTCCTACGAGACCCCCCACGAAAGGGTCACTGCGCCCCTGCTTCTCTTAGCTTCCATAACAAGCCGAACGTCAAACAATGAGATTGCGATGACGCCTGATCCGCTCGGTAAATTAGGGATTGCTTCCGGGTCCGCAGCCTCGGATATTTACGGCCATCAAGACATGACCGACCTGCTTATGATTTCACCAAGTAACCAAACCACCCAGTCGGTGCACATCGCCACCCTCGCCGTGTGCAACGTGCTTATTGCTATCGTCGTCTTGATGGGGTGTGTCGGAAACGGCGCCGTAATTGTCCAGGTCATAACGCACTGGAACTCTCGTTTCGGATACGCGCCCCTTCTCTTAAATCTTGCAGTCTCCGACTTCCTCATCTGCTCCTGCCTCTCTCCCGTGTTCCTGATATTTCTCTACCGATCGCCCCCGACCCCGAATATATTCTGCGGACTCTTCACCTTCATGGGAACGATATGCACCCTGTCTTCCCTCTTGACCATGACGGCAATCGCCCTACATCGTTATAGACTGATGTCCGTGTCCACCGGCCAGCGATATCTCGGCATCCCCATCGCGCTACTGACCTTGACCTTCATCTGGGCGCTGGGATTCTCCGTCGCTACCGCCGGTATCCTGTACGTCAGCAGTAATTGGAACGACCCCTTTCAGAACTGCGAGCTTGTGAACGTGGTCGACGGCCAACGCGGCAGCCTTACGGATTTCGCCATCTCCTTTCTGGCACCCGCATGTGCCATCGGCTTCCTCTGCACTGTTGCCTCATGCTTGGTGATGGTGTGGGTCGCTACGTTACCCACGTGCTGGAGGAATACCTGCGATTTTTACCAGACGGAAGTGGCGCGGACGAACCGAAAACCAAAGATGCCGCAGGTGGTCTCGATCGGTTTTAAACAGCTAATCGGCTGTTTTTCAATGGTCGACAAGGAGACGCGAATATTGTATCTACTTGCTATTCTGGTGGCGTCGCTTTGCTGGACCCCTATCTTAATAGCCCAGATCCTTACCATGTGCCTGGGCGAGTCTCTCTTACTTTACCAACTGAAACTTTGCGGTATAGCTCTTGTGTTCTTGAACAGTGCCCTCCATCCATACATTTACACGGAGCATGGTTGGAGGTTGAAAAATAGATACAGAGTTTGTCTGCATGCCGCGTTCGACTGCCATCGTGTGTTACCAACTGACCAGTGGTCATTAGGTGGAGGTGTCGCCGGTAATAGTGCGAATGCTGCTGGCACCTCTGCTGACCACCCGTTGGTCGTGTCCGTAGGAACGGGTACCGATGAAGCTGATATCGGAACCATTGCAACAATGAGTGTCACTGGCTCTGTTATAGAAACGAGAATCTGTGATTGCAATAAAAATGTCATCTGCGACAGAAATCAACTTTATCTGAACGATAACTCTGCCGTTAATAGAAACGTTACAGATCACAGTAACGTGAGTAATAATAATAATAATAACGTGCAGATTCTGTTCGGCGGTGAGGTCGAAGACAATGACACTCTGGACAGCGGTATAGATCGAGACGCCCTCAGCGATGTTGACTACATGGAAGTTTCGGCAAACAACCAATGTCAACACGAACGTCCTGCTGCGGCGAAAGACAAAGACGGGCTAGAGGACTACCAGGGTTCGCTTGATAGCTTTATCCTGACGACAAAGGTATCATCGAACTCGTCTCTGTACAGTGTCGATGCGGCTGAAAACCTTACCGTCAACCTACCGCCACGAAATATGACCCCGACAAATGATAGCCATAGTAACCTATCGGACGGTTCCGCAACCATCGCGAGACGTTCGCGGCCGACATCCTGGTCGACCGCGCCGCAACCCCGCAACCCAACGACAACAGCCACCGCCTCGTCACGACAAAGACATCGATACCATTATCATCACCTTCATCATCATCATCATGTGATAGTGTTTCCGAACAACAGCGATTATGCTGCAGCGACAGATTCCGGCATTGTGCAGCCACAATCGTATCCTTGCGATCAGGTGAAGGAACCCGCGAAAGATGAGGGATGCGCAGCGCCAGCGGGGGTAAACAGTTCGCCGCATCTGCAACAACAGCAGATACTGCGATACAAAGACGTAGATGAAACTGGCCGACAGGTGCGCGAAGAAAATAAAGACAATAACACTTTCTGCGTCGACAAAAACTGTGTTCGAGATTTCCACCATAAAGTAAGAACGGCGTCAGTCTCCGGAAACAAAACCACTGAAGCCTTACTCCGGTTACTACGCAACGGAGAAGGGCCTTCATCCTCATTATCAACCTCCACTCCATCATCATCATCTTCATCGTCATTCCAGCGTCGGATACCTCCACACTCCCTCCCACCATGCACGTGTCCGTTACCCTTAGACTCGCCTCATTCCCGGATCGTGACCGATTCCTCGGAGGAGAACTGTCCCGTCACGGTCCGTAGTCCACTCATCACCCATTGTCCCTTGCATTGTGATCGCCCATACGACCATTGCCGTCACCCGGTACCGAATGTGACAGTAGCCGAGTACTGGTACCCTAGTCACGGCGACGGGCTCTTCGTTACTGAGCACTCTTGTGCCGACCCTCAACACCCGGTGGCCCATCCACATTACCGTCCAGAGTATTTCAAATTCTATCCGACACACTTAAAAAAAAGTCAAACACGTTCACACAATCACCACAAAAGGACCCACGAACAAACGCAAACAGACCCACCCCCGCGACAAAAAACGCATAAAAATAAAAAAAAGGGAAAAATCGAAGAAAAGTAATAAATAAATAAATAGATTATATTCAATTGTAATAACCCTGTGTTTGCAAAGGTTTTGTGCAGAGCTGCTGGCTAATTAAAAAAAAAATATATTTAATTAAAAAAGACGCAACCGAACAATGAAATGGATTATCAATATTTTGGAGCTTATTGAAATTGACATTTATGGCGGCAATTAAAAGTAAAGAAAATACAGAAAAGTCTGTGTGATGCACGTACCGGTCACGAAACGAAGATATATTCCAAAAATCACGTAATTTGATCAAGTAGTTTTTATTTTATTCAAGCAAATAAAATTTTACGACTAAGCGAGCTGTTGTGTTTTCGTCGGCCATTATTAAGCCTGATGAAATAAATAAAGGGAGGCCACCCACAATGTAATTTAGTAGTAAAATCTCCGAAAGCCAGAAATTTTTATTTTCTTAGTTTAAAAACATACTTGATCGATTTACATAATTTTTGGAATATGACATCTTTGTTATGTAATGAGTACTGCCGTCATAAGTACCAATCGGAATAAGAACTCTTGTTTTTCCTCTGTTTATTATAAAATAAAAAAAGGGTAAATTTTTACGACGTGCCCCAGCGTATTATAAACACCCCAACCTCCCGATGTTAAGAACGGCTTTCGGAATAAACACACCTCCCAACTTTGGAAGCCGTTTTTAACATAGAGAGCTTGGGGGATGTTTATACTACGCTGGGGCAGATTGTAAAAAATACCAAAACCAGTTTAAAAAGAAAACATTCGTTACATTTTGCAGACCACAGCTACAGCTCAGCTCCGCACAAAGCCTTTATAAACACAGGGTGACTAAACTTGAAAGATAAACAAATAAGAAAAAATAATGGAAGCAAATTCTGGTAAGTAATATTGTCTTTAAAAAGAATCGAAGCTTCGAAAATGTCGACTTTTGGTCATCATTATTCGTTCCGACATAAATAAATTCAAAGAGAAATTCGTCAAAAATTATTTATTTTATTTATTTATTTATTTATTGTGCTAATGCATATATTGATCCGCGCTATTTTTTTAAATAGTATTTCCAAGTTTAATTAAAGTTTTAAGAAATCTGTTTTTATTAAACTGTAAAGTGAAAGTACAGACAAAACACCCTCCTTTCCCATGTTAAGAATGGCTTTCTAAATAATAACGTTATTATTTCAGCACGGATCAATAAGTGCACTTATTTTACCCACGAATTCGTGAATTATTTGCATCGGATATTATTTGTGCGTGCGTGCGTGTGTGTGTGTGTTTTACAATAACCAGCCAAAACAAAAAAAGGGGTCGAAGAATAAATATATAACGAAAGCCATGTTACCAAAGGCAAGCTAAGTTACCATACACAACCTACCTGGATAAGTTTATCCGAATAAGTTTTTTTTTTGGGGGGGGGTTGTATTACTGTTTACGGATGTATTGGAAAATTCAAAATGGCAGCCGACTCTCTCTCAGAGAGGGTACGTTTGGGAAAAGGTATTATAAATAATAAACTAGACAAAATACTGTTAGAAATTCGCCCAATATATGTTACCGTGACATAAGTTGACATGTATTCGGTTGTTTTCTAACAGTATTTTGTCAAGTTTATTATTTATAACACCTTTTCCCAAACTTACTATGTTAAAGAGAGTGTTGGGCGCCATTTTGAATTTTCCAATACATCGGTAAACACTGCATGTTTTTCGAGCTGAATAAACATGTTACACTGAATAAAAACACAAAAAATATATCCAGTTAGGTAGAAAAGTAACTTATCTTGCCTTTGATAACATTTATTTGTTCTATAGGCACCGCCAAAAATGGCCGCAAAATCAAGTTGTTGTTGTTTTTTAAAACTAAATTACATTTATTACAATCCATTATTTCTGAGTAACTTTTTTTTTTCCAGAAAGATAAAACCCTGAATTTTATCATATAGAAAACAGAATAATGTAAAACTTTTTCTACTATTTTTAATTCAATTTAAAATGTTAAATTTTCCCCAAAAGTTAACAATTGATATTTTTTGTCTTGCACAAATAACGTACTTAAATATTTAAAAAAAAGGGTTTTTGAAATAATTTATTTATTCATTTATTGTCTAACTAAGATTTAGGATGATTTTCTAAGAGAATATGCAAAAATATTATAATATAAGTACCTGAATTTCAAATAATTCCACTTATTCATATAGGTAACCAGACATTTCGCGTCGCCGTAGAGTTCAGATCGACTCTGTTTACGTTTTCTTTTGATTGAGACGAAAACTATGGAAGACCAAACAGGCCAAAAAAACTTATTTTTCAGTGACGAAAATTTCAATGTATTATTAAGCTGAGGCTGGCCAGTACCAGATGGGTGACCATTTGTATGAGTTTGGTTTTTAATGTGTATGTGTGTGGGGGCCAGGCTCCCCAAAATGGGGGGAGGGGGCAATTTAAAGCAGAATAAAAAAAAATTATTTCAGCGCGTTTGGTCCACCGTAGTCGAAAGGCGGCAAACGTTTTCAAACGAGATCGAAAAAAATGATGCTATTTTTAACACAAAGGCACAATATTTATCGAATTTTTTTTTTTGTATCGATTATTCAAAGCATGCTCTGTTTAATAATGGTCATGCATTATTCGGCTCGCTAAAAAAAAATTGTTAATTTATTTATCAAAAATTTTAAAATGGCTTTTTTCGTATAAATATAAAAAAAATTTTTTTTTTGTTTTACTTAACTTAAATTAATTATTTTACTTAACATATTCACGGAATTTCACACTTCAAAACTCAAAAGCGGGATAATTAAACACAATCGAAGTTCTGATATTCAGACGTCAAAATAAGGTATGCAAACAATGTTTTTTTGTTTGTTTTTTTTTAATCTATAATTCTGTCCCTTACAACAACACAATATGTTTTGTTCAGTTTCAGATGATTATTTTAAGCATATTTGTTCCCACTTCAAAACAAGGGGGGGTTTTGTAAGCAAAAAAAAATATATATATAAATATAGTTTATGAAAAATAAGTACACTGTTATAAAGTTCATTCTTCTCCTAATAATCGCTGAAAATTTCGTATTGATCGGATAATTACCTGATTTTTGGTAGATTTTTAAAAAGACGGTCCGTCAAAAAGTACTGACCTGCCCCCCCAGTTTTGGCGGTGCCTATTGTTCTATATTTGTTTTTTGACAACTTTTTCGAATCTATGTGTACAGTAATACAAACCCTTTTTTTTGTTTTTTGTTTTTTTGTTAATGCTTTTGAGTTTGTATTACTATACACATCCGAAAAAGTTGTCAAAAAACAAATAGGTAAATTTTCAGATTAGGTCCACCTCCACAATTTTCTTTTAAATGACGACTTTTAAAGGTTTTTGGGTATTTTTTTTTTTTTTTTAGTTTACCGACCCCTCGGCATTTACCTTTAATTTGTCGACTTTTAAAGGTTTTCAGGTGCAAGTCTATAAATGGGCCACAACAAATCTTTTATACAATAAAAATTTGAAAAAAATCTTTAATGTACGTTTTTGTCACTGCATGAAGATATCATATTCCAAAAATTACGTAAATCGATCAAGTAGTTTGTTTTTTTTTATTTAAGAAAATCAAAAATCGGAAGTTTAATCGAAGATTTGGCACGCACCGTCTTAAATCGTAAAATTTGATTTTCTTAACAAAAAAAAAAAAAAAAGTATTTGATTGATAAAATATTCGATCTGCATGTACTGCCCTTGTTGACCCATATTTCCGCCAGGGGTCGCTAGTGGCGTTATCTCTCAAACAAGATGGTACGTGCCAAATCTTCGATTAAACTTCCGATAATTTTTTATTTTCTTAAATAAAAAAAAAAACTACTTGATCGATTTACGTAATTTTTGGAATATGACATCTTGATGCAGCGACAAGTACGTACATTATAAGGATTTTTTTCAGATTTTCATTGTATAAAAGATTTGTTGTGGCCTATTTATAGACTTGCACCGGTTTTCCGGTACGCTGAGAACGAATATCGCATTTATTTTTTTGTGCAAACACGCAGTTATCCATATTTGAAGACATTCAGTATCCAACGTAATCCTTATCATTTTTGATGGCGGCCATCTTGTTTCCTATTTAAGAAAAACGCCGGGTTTGTATTACTGTACAGTGTATACACATAGATTCGAAAAAGTTGTCAAAAACACAAATATATAACAAATAAATGTTATCAAAGACAAGATAAGTCACTTTTCTACCTAACTGGATATATTTTTCGTGTTTTTATTCAATGTAACATGTTTATTCAGCTCGAAAAGCATACAGTGTTTACCGATGTATTGGAAAATTCAAAATGGCGCCCGACACTCTCTTTAACACGGTAAGTTCAGGAAAAAAGATGTTATAAATAATAAACTAGACAAAATACCGTTAGAAATTCGCTAATTATATGTTAACGTGACATAAGTTGACATATACTAGGTGTTTTTTTAAATAGTATTTTATCTAGTTTATTATTTATAACACCTTTTCCCAAACTTACCATGTTAAAGAGTGTCGGGCGCCATTTTGAATTTTCCACTGTAAACACTGAATGTTTTTCGAGCTGAATAAACATGTTACATTGAATAAAAACAAAAAAAATGTATCCAGTTAGGTAGAAAAATAACATCTTTCCTTTGATAATATCTATTAGTTATATATTTGTTTTTTGACAACTCTTTCGAATCTGTGTACAGTAATACAAACCCTCTGTTTTTCGTTCTTTTTTGGGGGTAAGGGGTATTCAATTATAGAACTTGTGTCGCTTAACGGGTGCTTCTGCAGTTTAATTAACCGTGTTTTGTTTACCGATGTATTGAAAAATTAAAGAGGGCGCCTGAGTCTCTTTAACACGGTAAGTTTGGGAAAAGGTGTTATAAATAAAAAAAAAACTAGACAAAACACTGTTAAAAATCCACCGAATATATGTCAACCTATGTCACGGTAACAGAGCGAGTTTTTAACAGTATTTTATCTAGTTTTTTTATTTATAACACCCTTTTCCAAACTTACCGTGTTAAAGAGAGTCAGGCGCCATCTTGAATTTTCCAATACATCGGTAAACACTGTATGCTTTTCGAGCTGAATAAACATGTTACATTGAATAAAAACACAAAAAATGTATCCAGTTTGGCATTTTTTTATTTTTTTTATTTTTAACTCATTTTCCCAAAGTTCTCGTGTTCAAGAGAGAATTGGGCGCCATTTTAAATTTTCCATTACATCGGCAAACACTGTTTTTCGAGCTGAATAAACATGTTACATTGAATAAAAACACTAAAACATTATCCAGTTAAGTAGAAAAGTAACTTATCTTACCTTTGATAACATTTATTATATATATTTGTTTTTTGACAACTTTTTCGAATCTGTGTACAGTAATAAAAAACCCTAAAATGTTTATTCGGTTCGAAAATAATACAGTGTTTATCGATATAATTGAAAAAGACGATGAGGTCTCTGAATACGGTAAGTTTTAGAAAATGAGTTCAAACTAAAAAATTATACAAAATATTGTTAGAAACCCACCCAATATATGTTAACGTGACATAGGTTCACATATATTAAGTAAGTTTTTAACAGAATTTTGTATAATTTTTTAGTTTGAACTAATTTTACAAAATTTTACGTATTCAACAGAATAAATATTTTATATTTAAACACTAAAAACTTATCCAGTTCTGTAGAAAAGTAACTTATCTTGCCTTTGGTAACATTTATTGGGTTTGTATTACTGTACTGTACACATAGATTCGAAAAAGTTGTCAAAAAACAAATATATAACAAATAAATGTTATCAAAGGCAAGATAAGTCACTTTCTACCAAACTGGATATAATTTTCGTGTTTTTATTCAATTTAACATGTTTATTCAGCTCGAAAAGCATACAGTGCTTACCGATGTATTGGAAAATTCAAGATGGCGGCCGATTCTCTCTTTAATACGGTAAGTTCAGGAAAAGATGTTATAAATAATAAACTAGACAAAATACTATTAAAAACCCGCCGAATATATGTCAAGTTATGTCACATGGACGACCTACGCATGACACTGGAAGTAATTAACGCTCCCTCTGACACGTGACTGGAATTTATTTGTTTACATTTTTTCATCATACTGTTCTTCTTAACCAAAAAGACATTTGGTACTAGTGGTTTCGCCAACGCGAGAAATTTACTTTAAACTTGTGTGTGTGTGTGTGTGTGTGTATATATATATATATATATATATATATATAATTAGGCACCGCCAAAAATGGCCGCAAAATCAAGTTGTTGTTGTTTTTTAAAACTAAATTACATTTATTAAAATCCATTATTTCTGAGTAACTTTTTTTTTTCCAGAAAGATAAAACCCTGAATTTTATCATATAGAAAACAGAATTAATGTAAAACTTTTTCTACTATTTTTAAGTAAATTTTAAATGTTAAATTTTCCCAAAAAGTTAACAATTGACATTTTTTGTCTTGCACAAAAAACGTACTTAAATATTTAAAAAAAAAAAAAAGGTTTTTGAAATAATTAATTTATTTATTTATTGTCTAACTAAGATTTAGGATGATTTTCTAAGAGAATATGCAAAAATATTATAATATAAGTACCTGAATTTCAAATAATTCCACTTATTCATATAGGTAACCACAACCAGATATCTCGCGTCGATCTAGAGTTTATATCGACTCTGTTTACGTTTTGCGTTTGATAAGAAGAAAACTATGGAAGACCAAACAGGCCAAAAAAACTTATTTTTCAGTGACGAAAATTTCAATGTATTATTAAGCTGAGGCTGGCCAGTACCAGATGGGTGACCATTTGTATGAGTTTGGTTTTTAATGTGTATGTGTGTGGGGGCCAGGCTCCCCAAAATGGGGGGGGGCAATTTAAAGCAGAATAAAAAAAAAATTATTTCAGCGCGTTTGGTCCACCGTAGTCGAAAGGCGGCAAACGTTTTCAAACGGGATCGAAAAAAATGATGCTATTATCGAATTTTTTTTTGTATCGATTATTCAAAGCATGCCCTGTTTAATAATGGTCATGCATTATTCGGCTCGCTAAAAAAAAATTGTTAATTTATTTATCAAAAATTTTAAAATGGCTTTTTTTCGTATAAATATAAAAAAAAAATTTTTTTTTTGTTTTGCTTAACTTAAATTAATTATTTTACTTAACATATTCACCGAATTTCACACTTCAAAACTCAAAAGCGGGATAATTAAACACAATCGAAGTTCTGATATTCAGACGTCAAAATAAGGTATGCAAACAATTTTTTTTTTTTTAATCTATAATTCTGTCCCTTACAACAACACAATATGTTTTGTTCAGTTTCAGATGATTATTTTAAGCATATTTGTTCCCACTCTAAAACAAGGGGGGGGTTGTAAGCAAAAATATATATATATATAAATATCGTTTATGAAAAATAAGTACACTGTTATAAAGTTCATTCTTTTCCTAATAATCGCTGAAAATTTCGTATTGATCGGATAATTACCTGATTTTTGGTAGATTTTTAAAAAGACGGTCCGTTAAAAAGTACTGACCTGCCCCCCCCCCCCCCCAGTTTTGGCGGTGCCTATAATTTCCTTAAATTGTCAGGTGAAAGAATGGTTCGTCGTACACTCGTGGCAAAAGTACACAATTACAAATTCTCATCTGGAACCGTAGAGATTCAACGTCTCTATCAACTGCGTCACGGGCCCCGAAGGGCGATCAAGGTTGGATTCTTTGATTTTATAAATCCACGTTTATTTATTATCTGATCTTCATAGTCGGGTCCGTACCGATATATATATATATATATATATATATATATATATATATATATATATATATATATTATTCCTTAATTGGAATTCATTTTTTGAGATGAGCATTATTAATTTATTTTTATTTCGGACTATTAGTCTCATCTTTATTAGTTGTTTTTTTTTTTATCTTTTTATTGGTTTGTTTATTCACAACGTTTCGGCCAACTATTCCTCTGGCCTTCGTCAGGTGGTACCACGACGGATAGGAACTCCGAATCTCCTAACTGCATTCCGAGCCATCCGTAGTTGTTGTCGTCACCAAGGACTAACGTTTCTTTTTCTTTTATTAACGTAAGTAGATAAATAAAATAAATTGTTTTGGATTTTCTTTCCGCACCGCACCACGTAACAATTCGTTCATTCACGTAATTAAAGTCAAAACAAATACACATATGCCCCCTAACTTCCGGTCATGTATCAGAGGGAGCGTTAATTACTTTCAGTATAAATGCGTAGATCGTCCGCCATGTTGTTTTTTTTTTTTTTTTTTTTAAGCGATTTTTGAAAAGTCGCAGGATTGTTAACCTCCGCCTATTTATTTGTGGTATACTGTAATTTTGGGGTTTGTGTTACTATACATATAGATTCGAAAAAGTCACAAAAACAAATAAGTCAACGTAAAAAGGAAAACAATTTTTTTTTTTAAACAGCAAAGTTCAAATGTTTGCTTGCATAAAGCAGTTCAACGAATTTTTTTTTTTTTCTTTTTTTTAAGAAATATTTTTGTAAATAAAACAATTCGGAGAAGTTAATTTACTTTGTAAAAATCTGCATGATTCAAAGGGTCAACTAATGGTAGAAGCACGGTGACACATGTCACGTGATCTATTCAGATTTTTCAGAACGAGGCTCGTCTGCAGGACCTACTTATATTTGCTTCACCAAAACTTCATTCCATAACCAATACGTAGAATATCATTTTTTTATATTTTTATCGGCACTTCTGTAGTGTATGACGGATACATATTAGCATCAGAGACAAGTTATCGACCCCTGTTCTTAGAAAGAGAACTGCCATCTAGCGGTCATTATATGAACTTCAAATATAAACAAGTGTTTACGATAACACAAAAATATATAATAAGAAAATAAATGACACAAAAATATGAAAATCGGAACATTTATTGTATAAAAGTGTACCAAAATATATTTTAATGTATTAATATAATTTTTTTTCAATGCGTGATTCATAACTGAAAATAAAATAATAAGTTTGATTAAAAAGAGAAAACATTTATAGATTGTTTTTAGAATTGTTTTTTTTTTCTGTAAGGTTGTATAAAAATGTAGCAAAATATAATTTAAAAAGCATGAACCATTTATTGAAATTTAAGAAAGATTGTATAAAAATATAGTTTAAAAAAATATATAATTTTAGTTTGTATCAACTTTTAGAAAAGAGTTATCGACCCCTGACAAGCTACATCTGTCAGAGGTTCTTGTAACTAAAATACAAACATTTGCCTCATGTAACTGTCAGACATAGGTACCTTTTTATTTTTTAATGTCATAAATAAAATTGTACAAATACTGAAGGTTTTATCCTTGTTTCCGTTTGTTGGCTTTTCGGGTTTGTATTACTGTACAAACATAGATTCGAAAAAGTTGTCAAAAAACAAATATATAACAAATAAATGTTATCAAAGGCAATATAAGTTACTTTTCTACCAAACTGGATATATTTTTCGTGTTTTTATTCAATGTATCATGTTTATTCAGCTCGAAAACCATACAGTGTTTACCGATGTATTGGAACATTCAAGATGGCGTCTTATTCTCTCTTTAACACGGTAAGTTTGGGAAAAGATGTTATAAATAAAAAGACGGATAAAATACTGTTACAAACTCGCTCAATATATGTTACCGTGACATAGGTTGACATATATTCGGCGGGTTTTTAATAGCATTTTGTCTAGTTTTTTATTTATAACACCTTTTTCCATACTTACGGTGTTAAAGAGGGTGTGAGATGCCATCTTGAATTTTCGAATACATCGGTAAACACTGTATGTTTTTCGAGCTGAATAAACATGTTGCATTGAATAAAAACACGAAAAATATATCCAGTTTGGCAGAAAAGTAACTTATCTTGCCTTTGATAACATTTATTTGTTATATATTTGTTTTTTGACAACTTTTTCGAATCTATGTGTACAGTAATATGTTTTTTGTTTTTTGCTTAAACTTAAACTATATTTTGGTAATAAGAATATCAATAATCCGTCCTCGTAAGTTATCAAATGTTATTCAATCCATTTATTATTTTCAATCGTTTCATAATGCTTATCATTCAACCGGACTATTAACATATCAATCTCGTCAGCACTTCTCGTCGAGTGGCTCTTAACCTTGATAAATGGGAATTAGCAAATACAAATTAGGGGTGTGTATTAAAATCCACTGAAGTATGAAAAAGTGATTTAAAAATTTTTTTAAATATAAATGTTATCGGAAGTAATTTTTCTACCTATCTGGAAAAGTTTTGTGCTTTTACTCACTTTAAAACATTTAATTGATTGGAAAAATTATATTTTATTTATTTTTTTTTTTACACGGTGGTCGCCACTTACCAAGGCCCGGAAGCCACTCAGGGATAAGGGTTATTGTAAGTAAAGTACGTTAGTGTGGAGATTTGACGAAGTGTTTACTTAAGGGGGCGGTTCATTAGGAATTTGGGGGTTGTATTACTGTACACATAGATTCGAAAAAGTTGTAAAAAAACAAATATATAACAAATAAATGTTATCAAAGGCTAGATAAGTTACTTTTCTACCAAACTGGATATATTTTTTGTGTTTTTATTCAATGTAACATGTTTATTCAGCTCGAAAAATATGCAGTGTTTACCGATGTATTGGAAAATTCAAAATGGCGCCCAACACTCTCTTTAACATAGTAAGTTTGGGAAAAGGTGTTATAAATAAAAAACTTGACAAAATACTATAAAAAACACCGAATATATGTCAACTTATGTCACGGTAACATATAATGAGCGAATTTCTTACAGTATTTTGTATAGTTTATTATTTATAACATCTTTTCTTGAACTTATCGTGTTAAAGAGTGTCGGCCGCCATTTTGAATTTTCCAATACATCGGTAAACACTGTATGCTTTTCGAGCTGAATAAACATGTTACATTGAATAAAAACACAAAAAATATATCCAGTTAGGTAGAAAAGTAACTTATCTTGCCTTTGATAACATTTATTTGTTATATATTTGTTTTTTTGACAACTTTTTCGAATCTGTGTACAGTAATACAAACCCGGAATTAGTTATCGATAGATGCGAACAAGTAAAGTGTGGAAAATGAGTTAAAACTAAAAAAAAAGCACTTATGCAGTATTCTGGCGACCGCCATTGTTAGGGTGCTATAACTCAAATTTCCTCTTTATTCTAATAACACGGCAAATAAGTAAAAAAAAAAAAAAAAAAAAAAAATTCTAGACAGAAAAATATTTGTAAATCAAAATATTTATTGTATAAAAATGTATCAACGTATAATTGTAAAGCATTTTATAAAAGTTTCAGTAAGGAAATATAATTTTAATAAAACAATTTTGTAATGTAAGCAATATTGGATTTTTATAAAATGTATAGTTTTCTTTTTTTTCGAACAAATAAACAATTTTAATGAAACATTTTTTTTTAATTAAAGAAACATTAAAAGGTCAAACAATTAATAATTTAAATGAAACATTTTCCGAATTAAAGCAACATTTTTAGTTGTTTTTTTTTCTGAAACTTTTTTTTTTTTGATTGAAGTGTAATACTGGCGCCCGTCGAAGTGTCTGCATAAAAAAAAATAGGTAAATATAAAGAATTACTCCACTGCACCCTCCAAAATTCCTTTAAAATTAGCACTCTTAAAAGTTTTCGGGTCGCTGAAAACGAAAATAACGTTTAAAATTACGGCAAACGAGTAGTTTCCAAGATATGAAGAAATGTTAGTATTTAAAAAGTCAGTGATTACTTTTCTATATTAATTTAACGTAAAATAAGCACCAACTTTGTGGTCACGATATTTTCGGGGGGGGGGGGCTTTCTTTCCACCCTCAAAAAATCCTTTAAAATTCCAAGAAACAAGTAGTTTCCAAGATATGAAGTAATGCACTCCCTTTATAAAAGTTTCAGTTTTTTGGGGTTTTTTTAGGGGGGGGGGCGGCTGCCGGTTTGTTTTTCGGTCTTTCTTTTTTTTTTTGGAGGGGGATATTCAATTATAGAACTTGTATTGTTTTTTAACAGGTGATCATGCAGTTTAATTAACTGTTTTGAGCAGAAGAACTGTTTAATGTTTCAAAAATTTCTGTTTACATTTGGCGGGAGGCGGCCGCCACAACACCCCCTCCCCTCAACCGCCTCCCACCAAATGTAAACAGAATTTTTGTAAAATATTAAACAGTTCTTCTACTCGGTTAATGTCGGCGCGTTACTTACGTTAAAATGATTACTCAAACTACATAAGCACCTGTTAAAAAAAAATATAAGTTCTATAATTGAATATCCCCCTCAAAAAAAAAAAAAAAAAAAAAGACCGAAATAACAAACTGGCAGTATCTCCACCCCCCCCACCCCACCTAAAAAAAAAAAAAGTTAATGAGTGCATTTCTTCATATCTTGGAAACTACTTGTTTCTTGGAATTTTAAAATTTAATGGTAATTTTAAAGGATTTCCCGAGGGTGGAAAAAAATCACCCCCCCCCTCGGGAAAAAACCGTGGCCACAAAGTGGGTGCTCATTTTACGTTAAATTAATATAGAAAAGTGATCCCCCACTTTTTAAAAACTAACATTTCTTCATATCTTTTAAACTACTCGTTTGCCGTAATTTTAAACGTTATTTTCGTTTTCAGCGACCCCAAAAACCTATAAGAGTGGTAATTTTTTTAAAATTTTCGAGGGTGCAGTAATTCTTCATATTTACCAAAAAATATAATTTTAATAAAACAACTTTGTAATCAAACCAACATTTGAGTTTTATGAACTAATATAGTTTTTTTGTTTTTTCTTGGGGGAGGGGGGTCGATAAAATAAATATTTTAAATGCAAAATTATTTTAATTAAAGCAACATTGAAGAGTGAATAACAAATTAATAATTGGCACTTGTACAGTTTAAGACATTGAAAACTTAAAATATCGAAAAAGGTTATATTGTGCATATCCGTTTTGGACTGAAGATCTCCGAAAAAAAATTTCATTTAATTTGATCGAGTAGTTTTTTTTTTTTTTTTTTTTTTTTTTACAGCGGAAAAACACGTTCGTTGAAGTCAGTCATTATGAAATTTGCTGAACACGCCACGGGGAGATAACTCCATGGAAAGCGCCGACACTCCCTCCTCATCTTTAATTCTAGCTTTTCTTCCTAAAAATGGAACCTTTTGCTCGGTATCATAACAAATTGTTTTTTCGTTGTAAAAAAAAAAACCCCAAAAAAACAAACTACTTGATAAAATTAAGTGAAATTTTTTTTCGGAGAACTTCATTCCATAACGGATACGTGCAATATAACATTTTTCGATATTTTCATTTTTTAATGTCTTGACTAAACTGTATAAGTACCAATAATTTAAATGAAATTGCCCAAAAGTACGAGTTATCGTTCCTTGTTCTTTGATCGAAAAGCGCCACAAGTTAGTGAAACGCGCAAAAAAAAAAACATGGTGGCCGCCGGCATAAAGCAGAAATGCCCTAAAAATATTATACAAAATTCTGTTTTAAATCCATCCAATATATGTTATCCTGGCATAGATTTTGTGGGTTTTTAATTTTGCATAATTTTTAGTTTGAACTCACTTTCCAAATTTCACGTATTTAAGGACTAGCTCGCCGCCATTTTTCTTGTTTGCATCTATTGATAAAACACTGTATGATTTTCGAACCAATTAAACGGTTTAAAATGAGCAAAAGATTATTTTCCAAATAGGTAGAAGAGTAATTAATCTTGTATTTGATAAGATTTATTTATAATTAAATTGGTGGCCACTTTTTTTTCTACCTCTGCGGATTATAATACAAATCCAAGATTAGTTAGTCGGGCAGAGCAACCCACATTCGGGACTTCCGCTTACCTCTGTAAATTTTAAACCAATTGTTTTTTTTTTTTTTGTTGTTTTTTTTTTTTTTTCATAAAATTTATGTAAATCCGATGTTTTTAGTATAATTTATTTAATATCATAAATACGTACACTTTTAAATATAAGTAATAATACCAGGCTGTCGTCCTCGTCTGATTACAAAAAAAATAAATAAATAAATAAATAAAACATTAAAGAAATTAAGTTCACTGTTTTTTCTTTCTTTTTTTTTTCAATTTTAAAAATGTTTTACTGTGCAGGCATTATTTACAATAGCTAACAAAAAATAAGAAAAAAAAAAGAAAAAAGGGATAAAAGTAAATATGGGTTTGTATTACTATAGAGGTACGAAAATATTGTTAAAAATATATATATATATATATACATACATATATATATATATATATATATATATATATATATATATGTATGTATAAATTGTGGTCTGGTAGACAAACACAAAACCTACCTTAAAAAAAACTTGTTTTCTTTGGGAGTTCGGGTGTGCTGAAAACGAATATCGCTTTTAAAATTTGGTCCGGCAACGATACTGAGAAGATACTTTTCCGCACGCTTCACGTAAATGTGACGCAGTAGTGGCCATATTTGTTCAAAACAGAAACGACGTTATAAATTTTTAAGATAAGGAAGAGTTAATCTTTATATATATGCACGCTTGCGCGTACAACAATGGCCAACATTTATAACAAAGAATTACACTGCTTAATATCCGGAAAATAAAATGCGATATTCGTTTTCAGCATACCTGAAAACGTATCAAAGTCGTCATTTTAAAAGAAAATATTAAAGTAGAAACCATGTAAAAATTTACAAGTATGGACAAACATAGCCGCATAACATTACTCCATTAAACATGCTGAAAAGTACTTTTTTAATATCGTGCAAATTAGTCAGTGGATCCAATTTTAAATGCGATATTTGTTTTCAGCACATCTGAAAACCGCTAGAAAACAAGTCGCTTTTTGTTTTTTTAATGTAGGTTTTGTGTTGGTCTACCAGGCCACAATTATCAGCAATTATAAAAAAAAATGTTATCAAAGGCAATATGTTACTTTTCTACTTTCCTTGATAAGTTTTTAGTGTTTTTATTTAATGTAAAATGTTTATTCGGGTCGAAAAACAAGTAATATTTAGCGCTACCGTAGAACAAAAAAAATGGTCGCTATGTTTTGAAAGTCTTGACAAAAACTTTAAAAAAAAAAAGGAAGAAAAAAAATCAAACCCACCCAATAAATGTCAAGGTAACTTATATTGGATAGGTTTCTACCACGGTTTTGTTTTATTTATTTTTTAAGTGATTATCGAGACTTCAAAGATGTAACGAGACATGTCGGCTACTTTTTTTCTTCTAATTTTTTCACGTAATTTGATCAAGCATTCTGTTTTGTTCACGAAAATCAATTTTATTCTGGTTGAATCAGGATAAAAAAATAAAATCAACAAATCAGTGGACAAGGACAGATAAACCTAATGCATATGGAAACTTAAAATAATCACTGATTACCTCCCCTTATGTTCTAAAGAAATATGGCATCGTCTGCAACTTATCGGTAAAAATATCAGATTTGTTTGTTTAAAAAAACATAAAAATCGAAGCTACTTGAAAAATGTATCTGATTTTTCGTATACACAATCTTTATTCAAATAGGTACAAAATAAAGTTTTTCCTTCATTTTTGTTTATCGCAAAATGAATAAGAACCAAAAATAAGGGTATGTTTTACAATCCACAAATATCTGATAAATTGGCTAAAACATTAACCATTTAAAAATAAATTTTTCCAAAAGGACAAATCTACCTTTCTTAAAAAAAAAAAAAAGTGGGTTTACTCACTTTAAAACTTTTATTCGGTTCGAAAAGCATATAGTATTATGCGTTAGGTAAGCACAAGAAAAATGGCCGTGAATTGACACCTAAATATTTAAAGTTTTGATAATGATTTAAAAATAAAATCATACAAAATGCTGTTACGCCCCTCCCCAATATATGTTACCATGACGTATATGGTATGGGTTTCCAACAGTGTTTTATTTCAGTCGTCAACGTTGTATATAGTTAGTTGATTGCCTTTTTGTTTTGTTTCCCCAGGCAGGGGCAAGTCTTAAAGAGGCTAATCGTTATAATTAAGAATAGCTACAGACACTAGTGTTTCTGCAATCAGCAGTGTAGGAAGTAATTAGTATTCTATATATACTTTTCGGGGTTATTCCAACGTAATCCTCCAACTTCGAAGAGTAAAATTTCAATTATATGTTTAAGAGGAAGAAGCCAGGGTTAAGGCTTCAAAATTTACCAAAAATGAATTCGTTTCTAATGATTCCGTGTGTATGTGTGTGTGTTTTTCATCGAAATTTTTTTCATGTAAATGTGGCTCTGACTTTTCAGAGAGAACAATCTGAAATTTTGGATTTGAATTTTAAATTCATGCCGACTTTTGGCACCAAAAATCGCAAACCTGGAGTGATTTTTTTTTTATTTTATTTATTTATTATTTTTTTTAATAAACTATTGGATTTTACCAGTTGATCTAACATCTAACTTCGAGGAATGACGAATAAACGACCACTGACAGGCATCGCATTAACCCAGGAAGAAGCCCCAAGGAGTGAGGTTTTATTTCCAATAATGATGACAATTTGAAGACGCCAAGAATCAACCTCCATTTTAATATACACACGCACACACACACGCACACACACACATATACACACGCGCGCAATAAAAATAATTTGAAAAGCTACACTGTCTAAAAAGTTCTCATGAAATTGTGTAATAAATTGCTTAATAAAGACATGTCTGGGTTTCAGTATTAAAAGAATTCTTGTTTTTTGTTCCCCCTTTTTTTCTTTTTTTTTCTTTTTTTTCTTTTTTTTCCTTTTTTTCCTTTTTTTTCTTTTTTTTCTTTTTTTTTTTCTTTTTTTCTTTTTTTTTTTTTTTTTTACTAGCAGGCCGCCCGGTCGTAAAATACGCATAAATATATTTTACTTAATACAAATTACGTATTATTATAATAGAGACAATTCTTTATCGATTATTATATTGAACCTAATATATAGATGTGAGATCCAAACTAAATATAGGACTTGGGTGTCATCAAAACAAAACTTGGCAAGAAATTTCTAGATCTTATTGAAAAACACTTTCCCGCAACCAACCCCTTACACAAAATCTTCAATAAAAATACCTTGAAGTTATCTTACAGTTGTTGCGAAAATTTAGAGATGATAATTAAAGCACATAATAACAAAATACTAAATGAAAACAATGTAAACAACAACAAAATAAAAAGTAGACACCATGACAGAAATAAAACCAACACTAGCAGAAATAATAATAATAATAATAATAATAATAATAATAATGATAACAATAATAATAATAACAAACCAACCCCGGACAAGAATAACCATACCATAAATAAAAATACTAATAACGAACAAGATAAATGCAATTGTAGACACCGCACACTCTGCCCAGCCCAAAATAAATGTCTAGCAAAAAGTGTAGTTTATCAAGCAACAATATTTGCGAAAGAAAACCCGAATAACAAGAAATATTACATAGGCATGACTTCATTAGATTTCAAAACCCGATACTATGACCACAAAAGTACATTCAAAAATAAAAAAAAACACCGTATAAAAACAACACTAGCGAACAAATACTGGGAACTCAAAGAAAGCGGACATTCGCCGGTAGTCGAATGGAAAATAATAAGACAAGCTACCACGTGCAGACATTTAGACGACCCATGTAAATTATGCCTCCATGAAAAATTTGCTATCCTGTACTTTAAAGAACCTCAAAATCTATTAAACTGTAGACGAGAAATAGCGAACAACTGTGTTCACAAAATAAAACTTACTCTAGGATAGCGATACAAAATAGCTTTAAAACTAACAATAACAATAGAAAACAAACAAATAAATAAATTAAACAAACATGAATATACATAAACGATCACACATATATGTATATATATATGTATATATATGTGCATGTATGTGTGTACACATAAGTATATTTATATATATATGTATAAAAAAGAGGGAAAAGATCTACCTTAAACCACTAACCTAGTTCTAAAACAGATCATTTGTTCGATAAAATGCATGCCCATTGGCTGATAGGAAGGGGCGCGGTGGATACTAGAAAGCTGATTGGCTCACTAGAAATCCTCAACATATATAAAAACAAGAAGCAACCACAGAATTCGCACATAAGCCTGACGAATCCTACAGTGGATGAAACGCAGAATATTCAGTGTAGCTTAATCGCCATATATATTTTATAAATTACTATATATATATATATATATATATATATATATATATATACACACACACACGACAGCCCCTTTAAGAAACTCGTTTCTTATCGTTAAGCACATTCAGTTGAATTAAGTCGGTCAATTTAGCTCTTATGCATAGATCATCGTATAACGATTAGATCACTGTTCTGACGTAAAGAATATTTAAAAATTAAAATGTTTAAATTCAACGTTATTTCACGCGGTAAATGGTAGTCGAGTGGATACGGCCTTTGCTAATGGAGCCAGAGATGACTCGTGTTGCTGGCGTCGAATCTATCGACTGGTGTTAATCTTGACACCCTGCACTGAAGATTCCCGAAAGGATGAAACACTAGTTTCTGTAGGTATTTAATTATTATAGTAAAATATAATTATTTATATATGCATATATAAATTATTTACTATAATAATTATTAAATACCCACAGGCACTAGTGTTTCATCCTTTCAGGAATCTTCAGTGCAAGATGTCATAGTTAACACCAGTCGATAGATTCGAAGCCGGCAACACGAGTCATCTCTGGCTCCATTAGCAAAGGCCGTATCCACTCGGCTACAGTAAACTGCATAAGATACTGTTGAAATCTAAACATTTTATTTTAAAATGTTTTTACGTCAGTCAGAGTGATCTAATCATAATACGATGATCAGTGCATAAGAGCTAAACTGACCGATTTATAAGAAACATAAGCAGTAGTTTGTTGCTACACAGTCATGAGCACGTTTCGGTCTACCAGTATTTACCAACAGGAGACCTCATCAGGCAACAACCCTAATCTCTAGTTGGTAAATACTGGTAGACCGAAACATGCTCATGACTGTGTAGCAACAAACTACTGCTCATGTAAAGACAAATGTAACTTGCTCTACTTCTGTATTGAGCACTCTCTTAAACATTCATTTTAATTAATTCCCTATTAGTTTTTTTTTTCGGTTTTCTTATGGGAGGATCATCTTTAGTTAACTATTATGTGTAATTATATTCATGCAGATATTCTACATGATTTATACTTGCGTAATATTTGCGAAAAAAGATTTCTCCTCAATTGTCTCGTAGCGACAGGCTCTACGGTTTTCCTTGCGCTTATGGAACAACCAAAAGTCTGGACTAGGGAGGGTGAGGAACTGTTTTGATGCCCATCGTATCTGAGCGTCGGAATATTATTCCATTTATTGGTCTCCCGACAAAACGGAGGGTGAAGCTGTAAATGCACCCTTGTCTGTTCGTCTGCCCGCATTTTCTCAATAACTACGCCTCGGAATTTTTTAACATTAAACATGATATGAGTAAAAAAAAAATAACAGAACGGATTTTCCGAGACCTCCCCCCCCCCGCCCACTAGGTATGCCCTTCGGGTTAAAATTGCAAAAATTGACACTTTTGTGCTTATTAAAAAAAAAAAATTGATGGCTTGAATTTTTATAAAACTTTCTGAAAAGTTGTAACTAACTGATTTCTATATAATTTTGTTTGTCTATACTTCGCGATTTCTCTGGGATGTGCCCCAGGGTTTCTTTTAGGACTAATAAAAACACTCCATTTTGAGGACTGTCCAAAATTTTCTGTGTATGTCGATTTAGCAGTTTTGCATGATGCTGAACTCAAATTTTTATATGTTAAAACTTTGGGGACTTTGGGAGCTACATAGACTTAGTCCTTTCTTTTTTTTTGCATGGTACAGAGCTCAAATTTACCTATTTTAAGACCTAAAACTGCACCGTTTGTTCATTTTCACCAGGAGTTGACAACTCTTTTGTACGCTGCTAGGGCTTGAACCCTAACCGATCGCATATTATGCAGTTGGACGTATTTCATAGACACTGCCTTCGCACAATATGTGGATTTACCCTGAAGGACAAGGTGACAAATGCTGATCTCTTATAAAAGTGTGATATCAGTGGAATTGAACATTTTCTTATACAGTGTCAGTTACGTTGAACCGGACACGTAATCAGAATGCGTGATGATAGAAGGCCTAAACCACTTTTGTACAGTCAGCTTCAGTCAGGTAAAATACATGTTGGCTGTCCATTGTTGAGGTACAAGGATTAGCTCAGCCACAATCTGACAACAGCTAACATCTAACTCTCAACTTTTGAGCACACTGCTTCAGACAGGGAACAAAATGAAGACTGACATGTCACAATGCTTTAAAAGTCTTTGAATTAGGAAGAGTACAAAAACTCAGAGAAGAAATGAGGAAAGAATTGGTTGCCAGACCACGTGACACTTCATTAAATACATTTTCGTGCATGGCTTGTGGTCACATCTGCAAGCCACTGGCGGGGCTCAAGTCCCGTGAAAGACAGAAACACCGAAACTGAAATTAATCTTTTTTTTTTCTTTTTTTCTTTTTTTTTTGAGACGCTCATTTGTCAAAATCGCCGGGAGTGTCCATCATAATAACAATTTTTTTAAAAATTATTTCAACTATTCAGCTTTAAAAAGTGTTGCAATTTTTATGGGCCTAAATTTATTTTGTTTAGTTTTCGTAATTGATCCTGTGTTTTATTTCGTAAAACACTTTTTTAAACAATATTTACAATTAGTATAGATATGCCGAAAAATTGAGTCATAGGAAAACCGTTAAAAATATCTTAGTGACCCCTGAAGATTGAACCTTTTTTATGATCTACGGACCCACCCTCAAACAAACGGTTCGAATTCTTGTAATGCAGAGCCAACCTTTTTTCCCCCTTAGTAGGAAAATACGCATGTTCTCGAAGAAGGTCGCAGGTTGCAGCGATCAAAACGTTGTGCCAATAACACCCAAGATGAGAATAATAGTCCGATTAATCAACATAACACAAACATTCACGTCGCATGTAAAAAAAAAAAAATTCAGAATTGCAAGATATGACTGGTTTTAGCGCATTGGGTGCGAACATTTGCGAACATTTACAATGAAAGGACGTTATGGCCTTTTAAGGCTAATGCCGCCATCACGTATTGTAACGTTACCCACGTTGACACACGTATGCAGTGTCTTTCCTCACTCTCCCGCCACGTCTCCCACATGTCTTCCCTTTTTATAGTCTTTTGCTTACAGTGACGTCATTTCGCATGCATTTGCATACGCGCGTCCGCGTTCTGTTACAGTATGAATCTGAAGATTCTATTCTTGACATTTCCGTACCTTCCGGAAAGATATCGGGTACTTACGGGAGGGACTACGTGAAGGTTGCCAACATCCTAAATGAAAGTGATTTTTATGGAAAAAAACTGGGAACACTCAAGTTGCAAAACCACCGACAGCTCCCCTTTTTAACGCGAATATCATAAGTGTCATTTAATGTCAACGTCGGAGCAAAAAGTCTTACACGTGTTTCTGTATCTGATCTGCCATTTTAATTATCTATAGCGCTGTTGTAAATAATCGGTCATTTGTAAAAAAGTTTAAATATTGAACTTTATTTTAGTTTGAAAAAATGGTCTTATAAAAATTAATATGAACTATCTGAAAGAATTTTTTTTATATATACATAGTTTAATATATATATATATATATATATATATATATATATATATATATATATATATATATATGATTTTTGCTACTTTGACAGAAGTTTGCCATCTCTTCAGTTAAGGGTTGTGCGTCTGTGTGCATGTAGGTGACTTTTTAATTCAGCTTTAGTCCTATATGGAAATACACATATGTGAAATAAAAACTTTCCTTCTTGGATATAATACATATATAATATATATAATATATATAATATATATAATATATGCAATATATATATATATATATATATAATATATAACATATATATAATATATATAATATATGTAATATATATATAATATATATAACATATATATAATATATATAATATATGTAATATATATATAATATATATATAACATATATATAATATATAACATATATATAATATATATAACATATATATAATATATATAACATATATAACATATATATAATATATATAACATATATATAATATATATAACATATATAACATATATATAATATATATAACATATATATAATATATATAACATATATATAATATATATAACATATATATAATATATAATATATATAACATATATATAATATATAATATATATAATATATATATGATATATATATATATATATAGCTACTTAATTTACTCACATAAAATTAATATACGAAAGTATAGATTTATGCGTAAACTTTAAGTATTTACTTCAAAAGTGCTCAATACGTAGGTAGAGCTAGTTAGTAAGTTATAAAATGTATATGGCGGTTAAGCTACACTGAATATTCCGCGTTTCATCCACTCTAGGATTCTTCAGGCTTATGCGTATAAGCCTGAAGAATCCTAGAGTGGATGAAACGCGGAATATTCAGTGTAGCTTAATCGCCATATACATTTTATAACTTACTCTCTCTCTCTCTCTCTCTCTCTCTCTCTCTCTCTCTCTCTCTATATATATATATATATATATATATATATATATATATATATATATATATATCCTTTCTCTATCTGTTTGGTCTCCACTTTCCTCTCTCCTTTATCTTTTCCATCGTTCGCGCTATATCCCGCTCTTTTTTTTTACGTCATTTGTCCTATCCCACTAGTTGATTTTTTTCTCTCTCTCGTCTGTGTTAGAGCCTCTCTGAATAGAACTGATATGTATAATCAAGGAAGGAAAGACCAGCTGTCTGTTTTTGGGTGGCCATTTACAACGGGGTTGTTTTGCCGTAACTTGTGCAACAAGTCAGCTGAAATTATGACGAAACATCACAGTTGTCTTTGCTGTGTCATTTGCCCAAGACGAAAGACAATAGTACCTTTGTAGAATGGTAAAAGTCGATCTTGCTTTTAAAAAATATCAATTGTGCTTTTTTAGGTCCAAATCAGCATTTTTTTTTTAATACTAAAAACTTCTTTCTGACATATCGCTATGGTTTTACCTCCTTATTTTCTTTTTCATCGCTATTTGACAGAAAGGCCCAGAGGCCACTCGAGGATAAGGGTTAATGAGTGCAAAGTAGTCAATGGGACAACATCGTAATAATCGTTAGTAGTGGAAATTTGATAAATTGGATTACTTAAGGGATTATTGTAAATACGCATGTTAGCAGTATTCGATGCCGGTACGCCAGTTCTGTGTTAGGGTTAGGGTTAAGGGAATGAATTTTCTGTTTTGTAGCGGAAGTCTATCTTGTTTTTAGAGATATCAATTCTGTATTTTAGGTCCCAATCCGCTTTATTTCCTAACAGAAAACCGTTTTCAATTTACTTTTTTTATTTGGTATTGGATGCTTGTATTAGTCGCGGTCTGGTGTGTATCATTTTTCTTAAAGTCGTCGGATGTTTCTTTATTATTTTTAGTTATTCTTAAAATTTCTTGAAGTTATTATTTTTAAATGATTCGACTTTTCTTTTGTGATTTTGTCCTTTTCCCCACATGCTGCCCTAGAAGTGCCTTGATTCTGTCAACTCCAGTTGTCTTAGCTTTTGTTCTTCACTTAAGGTTTTATAAAACGCCTTTTATTGTTTTCGCAACTCCTGTTTTATTTGAGCTATTCAGATTTGTATCAATATTACACGTACTCACTAGGAATTCTTACACAAGTCATCATCAGGGATTACTCACTGATAATAATGAAATGGTGTTTCTCGGAGTCTGAGTGATGACAGGTTCCACAGTAATCTCTACTTTCTTTGACAACAATTGCATATGCTATTGCCCTTTTGATAAGTTTATTAATAAGCCTGATATTTTGCAAATTCTAAGCCATTCTATTATTCATGTCTTACGCTTTCTTGTTGTCGATCCATGCCATGGCTATGTTCCTTTTCTACTTTTTGCCTCCTACAGGATCTTTTTATCTATGTATAGTAGGCCATGTGTTCCTCTTTTTCCTTTTTAGCTTCCTTTCTGTGAATTGTGAAAAAAAAAATGGTAGATTTGTTCTCTCAATTGTACTGTCAATGATTTCCACATTGTAGACAAGCATGTTATAGGTCTGTAGTTACTGTGTCTTTTTGCACCAGCATAATGTTACCTTTGGGTATCCATTCTGGTACATCTGCTTCCTGGATAAAGTTCTGGATTAGTTTTTCATGTAATGTTATGAATCATTTTTTTTAAAGTAGTATGCGTGTATGCCGTCGTGATCCGATTCACCCCATTTTTCCATATTTAGTAGTGTTGTCTTGGGGGTTTCCTTGCTGATATCATTCTCTTTCCTTTCTTCGATTTGCTGAAACTTTTTTTTCATTTCTTGCAATTATTCGGCATATCTATTGTGTTCTTGACGCTCTTCCCAAATCTTACTGCAGTAGCGGTTTCTTTCTGTCGGTCCCAGGTTTTCTCTTACACTTATCAAGGTCCGGAGGCAATTCGAGGATAAGGGTTATTGAGTGTACAGTAGTCAATGGGATAATATCGGTTGTTCTGTTTTTGTATTTCGTCCATTTACATTTTGATAAAATTTGCTTTTCCTGTTTTGCTTGCACTGTTGCAATTTGTATATATATATATATATATATATATATATATATATATATATATATATATATATACATATATATATATATATATATATGCATATATATATTTATATATATATATATTTATATTTATATATATATTTATATTTATATATATATATTTATATTTATATATATATTTATATATATATTCATATTTTTTTTATATATATATATATATACTCGGGTTTTTTTATTCAAAAGTAATGGACTAATGAATTCAACGAGGTTGTTAGATAGTGCTCAATAAAAAGAGCTGATAATACTTGTTTATTGATATATAAACATGCTCACATCCCGCTGCTACAAATAGCCACTTGTTTCAATCAAACAACAGATATCATCAGGCAGCGACTTGCCTATTCAAAAGTTCAATCTTTTGAATAGTCAAGTCGCTGCCTGATGATATCTGTTGTTTGATTGAAACAAGTGGCTATTTGTAGTAGCAAGATGTGACCATGTTTATATAACAATAAACAAGTATATATATATATATGTATATATATATATATATATATATATATATATATATATATATATATATATATATATATATCGTCTTAATCTGTCTTTTTTGCTGCTATCTGTTTTTTTTTTTTTTGCTTCAGTTCTACATGTTTTTTCGTGAGCCTCTCTCTGGGAGTCACATTTCAACTTTCCTATCCTCTTCTATTCGTTTTTATCTTGCTTATTGCAGTGACTTTTTTTTATTAAGGGAAGCCAGCGACCTGTGAATTGAAATTTTATGCTACAGGAATTTATTTCAGTTTGAAATTAATAATCTTTGTTAACGTATGTGTCCAGATTATGTTTCATTATTATTTTATTGTTGTTGTTGTTGTTGTTGTTGTTGTTTTACGTTTTACGTATTATTATTATGGGCTCTCAAGGAGCTTTCACACAGGTCATCGGTCTGTGGTGTTCCCTGGAAGCTGAGCGATAACAAGTCCCCCCAAATTTTCCAGTACTCTCCATCTCTTTAGATAACATTTACAAATAAATTTGCATTATCGCACCAGCTGCTTGTCATCGATTTCTCGTTGGTAGCGGCCATTGGTCTTTACTGGACTTTGAGTAGCAATAAGCCTGCCCAGGATCCCAGTACTCTTCGTACTTATACAGTGGAGGTCTGGTCAGTGCTAACTCCTCGGTCTTTCCTTCCTCCTTGACTACTTAAACATTTGGTCTTACTCTTTTTTGGGGGGGGGCAGTGATGTGATAATGGGGGATGGGGTGAGGTTAGTGACCTTATAGATATGCAGCTTCCATGTAGCGCTTCACGTTTTGTCTTTGTAGCAGTTTCTCTGGTCTACGCTAGTGGTTCGTGTCTGTTAGTTTCCACATTCAAGGATTTCCCTTAATATTTCAGCTGTTTTCATTATTGTTGTTCATTGTATTCTTTCAGTCATTTCTCTGATTCCAATTTCTCCCATTCTTTTTACAAAGTTTTTCGGGATTGTTCCTAGTGCTCCTACTATTATAGGTATTATTTTGATTTTCTTCATCTTCCATATCCCTTTCAGCTATCTGGCTGGCTCTGTGTATTTGTTCCGTTTCTCCTTTTCTTTGATATTCACCCTGTGGTCAGTTGGAACAGTAAAGTCTACGATTTGACAGGATTATTATTATTATTATTATTATTATTATTATTGTTGTTATTGTTATTATTATTATTATTATTGTTATTGTTGTTATTGTTATTATTATTATTATTATTATTGTTATTGTTGTTATTATTATTATTATTATTATTATTGTTGTTATTATTATTATTATTATTATTATTATTATTATTATTATTATTATTATTGTTGTTATTGTAGTTACGAGCGGAACCTGTGGAAATTCCACAGGGAACTCATTCATATGTAATATATTGACGTTGGCATTCTGTAGATGTTCAGTGTAAATGGAGACGCCCTGATATTATTGTACCTATTTACAATCCCTCCCCCCAGGACAGAGTTAGACACCAGGGTCGTTTTTTAACGCGGAGAAAAGGTACAAAAATAAAAAAATTGTCTCAGTTGTGAAGGACTGCTCCTCCACCGAAAGAGAACAAGAAATGGAAGTGCAGCATTTGAAGAACAGATACTACACTTTGATCTTGACCAGGTATTTATTTGCTCCCCCACCGAGCAAACAAGGCCGATTTTTAATGTGAGGAGTGAAGGGGAAATGGGGACCAACTCCCCGGGGAGTAGGGGAGCTGGATAGTGACAATTGGTATGAAGGGTTGCCCCTACATTGACCAAGGTCTTATCTGTGGAGTCGCCCCCACATAGGGTCTTTGCTTGCAGTATCTGCTGGAACAGATACTACACTTTGATCTTGGCCTGAAAGCCAATATATATTATTGTAGCTCTTTGGTGAAAACTACAAAAGTATTTATCTAAGCTAGCAGGGATGCCTGGTGTCGCCCGGTCGAAAATTACATTTAAATATGGTATTTTAATTCATGCAGATTTCGTATATATTATTATAGAGTTAATGTTCTATCGATTTTTATATATTATAAAGTTGCGATTTCAAAAATAAAAAAATATATATATCCATATGACTTGAGTGCATCAACTATAATCGAAACCGAAACTAAAACTTATGAAGAATTCTTAGTAAAATTATTTATTACAAAAAATAGAAGTCCGGAACAATAAAACAACAGTCACTCGGATGTAAGCGTGACACACAAAATAAATAACACATGCGCTATCCTATTAATATATAGATTATTATTATTATTATCATTATAATTATTATTATTATTATTGACAAATTATAAGTTTTACAAAGATTGATGATTGCTTTACTGCTATTAATCGTCGGTGTTTCTTTGGCGAGTGAGTGGCAATAACTCTCCACAGATTTCCAGTATGTCCCACCTCTTTCGGAAAGCTTTGAAATAAATTTATGTCATTAATTTCTTGCGGCCACGACATTTCGTTTTCGCTGGAATTTGGGTGATAATAAACCTCCCCGATGTCAATACAGTCTTCGTACTCTCACTAAATTATGAATGTAGCACAGAAATTAGGAACCCGTGACTTCTGGAAAATCTACAATAGTGTAGTAAATAATGGGCAATCAACAATTCCCCCACTGTCCAAGAATCATGAGGTTGTTTACTCAGCAACCGAGAAGGTTAACATGCTTGCCAGTTGATTTGCCTCCAACTCCACACTGCACCCTGCTAACTACCCCCTCCCTGACTTTCCTTTGCGAACAGACGCCACACTAGACGATCTGAAAATTACCCCTTCTCAGGTGCATGCTATCATAAAAATGTTGACACTTCAAGAACATGTGGACCTGATCTCAACCAGGCTGTGCTAGTAAAAAAGTGCTCCGCTAAAGTAGCTCCAGTTCTCTCCAAACTTTACAACAAATGCCTTAATGAACCTTGCTTTCCTGCCTGCTGGAAAACTGCTTCTGTGGTACCAGTTTTCAAGAATTCTTGCGAAAGAATTGACCCAGTAAATTACCACCCCATTAGCCTCCTCCCACTTTTCGCCAAAATATTTGAGTCCATAATTAACCAAGCTCTAGTCCATCACCTTACAGATGCTAAACTTCGGACCGACCAACAATATGGATTTAGGCAAGCCCGTTCCACTGCAGACATCCTAACTGTAATCTCAGAACGCATAAAATATTAACTTGACACAGCAGGGTATGGCATAAAGGTCTTCTCAGGAAAATCAGATCATACGTTATCACTGGAAGAATACTTAACATAATTAAAACCTTCTTAGATAAGAGAAAAGTCCAGGTTGTCCTCGATGGTCGTACATCTAAACAATATGATATAAATGCGGGAGTGCCTCAGGGGTCTATCCTTGGACCTCAATTATTCCTAATATTCATAAATGACCTCCCAGACAAAATTGTCTGTGAGATGGGTGTACATGTTCATGACACCACGCTCTCTAACTGACACGACAGGAAAATAAATGAACACATATCTAAAGAAATGGCAGAAACACTAGAGGATGACCTTCAATCTGTAGTGGAATGGGGATAAAAATAGATGGTCATATTCAATGCTGCCAAGACTAAACTTGTTTCCTTCAATCACTACAAGAAACCTTCTCTACCAGCAATGGCAATGGCCAATGACTCTTTATCTGAAAGTACATCTTTTAAACTCCTCGGCCTAACGTTCACAGGAAACATGAGTTGGAAAAAATACATTGAGAGCATTGCCAGGACCACTGCGAAAAAGGTAGGTTCTCTCTACCGGGCTAGAAAGCTATTAACATCTGAAAGTATCCTGTACCTCTATAAGGCCACCATTCGCCCATGTATGGAGTATTGTTGTCATATTTGGGCTGGTGCATCTGCTACTAGTCTCTCACTCCTAGACAAAGTTCAAAAGAGAGTCGCCAACCTAATAGGTCCTGAACTGTCATCTAAACTTCAGCCGCTGTCCCATCGATGAAACGTAGCATCCCTTTGCCTGTTCTACAAGTACTTTAACGGTGAATGCTCCGACGAACTGCAAGCACTTGTACCCCCTCGACGTAAATACCCTCGACAAACCCGACAAGCAGAAAAATCGCACGCAAAATCCCACCCCTTCACAGTTGAGATCCCTAGATGTAAGAAAGCTACACCAGTAGTTTCTTCCCCACTAGACTTTGGAATTCCCTTCCGTGTTCCTGCTTCCCCAACTGTACTGACATGCAGAAGTTGAACTGTAACGTGAACCGAAATCTTGCTGCCCAACTCCCCACATAGTACCCCTGTAGCTTATGTCCCTGATAGTAGCCCCCTACATCAAAGTGGCAATGTGCCTTGTTTGGGGTGAAAATGTAATAATAATAAAAAAAATTTTAAGTCTTTTTTTTTTGTGAGCATGACCCAAAAATAAAGAGAAACACGCAGACATAAGTGTTTACGGATATCTGAAGCTTAAACATTGCGTCTCGTCTAATCGCAAGCTTCGGGAGTCACCCCTGGGGTAAGAAATGTAACGGTAGACTAGACTCTTAAGCATCGGTAGCGACACTAATCTTGGAGAGAAGGGGAACTCTGAAAATAACTCCCACGGCGATGACAGTGCGTACCACTGTCACGTGGCGTACATTGTGCACCTGTTCAGTAATATCTCATCAAATACTGTGTTAATCCTCCTCTTTCTCACCCTTCTCTGTCTCTCCCTCTCTCTCTTCTCTGTTTTACTATAGATACACATCTGACGCGATATATATATACTAGCAAAAGTACCCGTCGTTGACTAGGTTCAAAAACAGTCTACAGAAAATGGACTCTGATTTATGAAAGTATGATAGGTTATGAAAAGGAAGGGTTGTAAATTTGGGTTGAATTTGAGGGTATCAAAACCAAAGCAAAATATGATGAAAGTAAAAATAAAATACCTGAAAAACTTATCACAATATTCTGTGGATCTATATTAAAAAACCTTGTTAAAATTTGTGACATATTTCCATTCTATGGAGGTTAGGCGCGAACGAACACCCCATAATTTTATTATACCATATTTCTTCAACCTCAAACATAATTATCAAAGTATACTTACGCAGAGAGATATGAAAAGTCTTTATTAAAGTTTGTGCCTATTTCCATTCTATGGAGGCCAGGCGCGAACGCAGACCCCACAATTTTATTATACCATCCCTATTTAAGTTAAAACATACTTATCAAAGTATTCTTATGTACATCTATATAAAAAACTTGTAAACGCTTTTTTTTTTTTTTTTTAATTTTTTATTTCCATACTTTGTGAACCAGGCGCGAATGCAGACCCCATAATTATAATGAACCACCGTTCTGCCAGATCAAACATATCCATTCCTGTGTCTCGATACATCTTCTATCATTATATGTAATCAGTTTTTTAAAATAGTCAACCATATAGGAGCCTATTCGTGACCACACACACACACACACACACACACACACACACACACACACACAGAGCTTTATATCATATATATGTATATATACATACGTATGTCTATACACGTACATATGTATATGTATGCATATATTTATATGCATGTATATGTTAATGTATCTATATATGTATATGCATATATGTGTATATGTATGATACATGTTTACATATGTATACGTATATATGTATGTAAATGTGTATATATATGCGTGTGTTTAGGTGTATATGTGTGTATATGTGCATATATGTTGTTGCGTGTATATATATATATATATATATATATATATTAGATTAGATTTATATATATATATGTAGATGTAGATATGGAGATAAATATATATGTTTGCATATATATATGTGTGTGTGTGTGTGTGTGTGTGTGTGGTTGGTATTTTTCCCCCGATTTTTTTAATATATCTTTTCAATTCGCCAAGCGGCCCTTTTTATTTCAACTGGCATGTTGTATATTATGGTGCAGAAAAGTTGTTTGTTCAGTCGTATTCTTTTGGGTGCCATAATAAAGAACATGTCAGCTGAAATATAAAAAAAATCTCCCAGCGAATTGAAAAGCTATCCAAAAACATCGGAAAAAAAAAGAATAACGCTCTCGTTTTCGATCAGACGTGCTTAAATAATGACTTGCTGCCAAAATATACGAACATATACGTGGAGATATATATATATATATATATATATATATATTCGTATTCCTGTCTATTTGTTTGTTTGTTCACAATTTGATTAATATACACAGAAGGTTCCTTACTTTAAGCTTTCATTTATTTCTATATATAGTGTCATTCTTGCAAAGTAGATACAATAAAGAGATCATGTTATTTGCATATGACATTAAGAAAAATCGATTATATTAAATAGCGGTATCTTAATTAATGTTTCTAGCGAGAGAATTGTTTTAAGTGTTCTATTTAAAATTGTTATTTAATAAATTTTAAACAATAATATTGATAACATATTTAATTTATTTGGAATTATTATTCCAACATCGAATTTTTTAAAATGTTTTAGAGTTATTTGCCCCTTAAAATCTTCCGAACCTATCATTTGTTTGTTGTTATTATTTTTTAAACAGCTATACAGAAATCGGTAAATTTTTACAATGTGACCTAGCGTCGTTTAATACCTAAAAAACCTACTGCCCCCCCCTCTGAATCCCACAGTTTACATTTTTCTTTCTTTTTTTATGTTAATCTCATCGATTACAAACTTACATTTCTTATTAAAAGAAAAAGGTAAACTTTTACGACGTGACCCAGCGTCGTTTTACCCCTAAAAAAAAATTAGGACCTACTTTTTTTACCTTATACGTTCAAACAGCCTTTATAAATAATATGAAAGAATAAATTTTGAAAAAAAAAAAAAAGCAAATTAACATATTTACAGTGGGGGATCACTTTTCTATATAAATTTAACGTAAAATTAGCACCCACTTTTTGGCCACAAAGCGTTCAACGAGACATATCATCTCTAGCATTTTTTCATTATTAGCGAATCAGGGATGGTGCAAAACATGGCAAATACAGTTTTTTTTTTTGGTGGTGGGCGGGAATTACATTTGGAACATAAAATAATTATAAATTTAATTAATTTTATGACGCCATTCTGTACTTTCACCTAACAATTTTATAAACAAAATGAACCCAAAAATCTGACAAATTCAATTTTTTTTATTTTGGAGGGGGAGGATTACATTAGAAAAATGAAATGACGAAAAATTTAATTTAATTGTTTTTGGAATTAATTTTTGGTAGATCTTCATTTTTTTAGGTGTTTACCTACTTGGCTATTTTTTTAAATTTATTTTTTGCGATCGCACGGGCACTCGCTACTATTTTTATTGAAACAAAAGGTGTAATGATTTATTTGTAATTATTCATTTTTAGGGAGGTTCTTTACAGTGACCAATATCTGGAGAAAAGTTTCTTCTATTTCTATCCATTCTGCCGAAATCTCTGGTGGAGAGGGTATAAGGTACTTCTTCTTTTTGGGGGCGATTACATTTACATGTTTTTATTTGTTCTTTAATTTTTTTTGAATTGTGAGGGTATCCGTGTTGACCATTATAAAAAATTATTAATATAGCAGGTGTGTTCGAAACAGAACTTCATGTCAACCCAGGCAACGCTGGGTACCCATGCTAGTATATATATATATATATATATATATATATATATATATATATATATATATATATATATATATATATAGGGTGTTTCAAATGTTTTGGGAACATAACGATTTTAAATATGTTGTAATGTTCCTAAGACTTTTGAAACACCCTGTATATGGGGAGGAACATGTTATATGTATATATATATATATATATATATATATATATATATATATATATGTATATATATACATATATATATATATATATACATATATATATAAATATATATATATATACATATATATATATATATATATATATATATATATATATGGGGAGGAACATGTTATATATATATACATATATATATATATATATATATATGGGGAGGAACATGTTATATAAATATATATATATATATATATATATATATATAACATGTTCATCCCCATATATATATATATATATATATATATATATATGGGGATGAACATGTTATATATGTATATATATAAATATATATATATATATGGGAAGGAACATGTTATATATATATATATATATATATATATATATATATATATATATATGGGAAGGAACATGTTAAATATATATATATATATATATATATATATATATATATATATATATGGGAAGGAACATGTTATATATATATATATATATATATATATATATATATATATATATATATCGGGAGGAACATGTATATATATATATATATATATATATATATATATATATCGGGAGGAACATGTATGTATATATATATATATATATATATATATATATATATATATATATATATATATATGTGTGTGTGTGGGGAGGAACATGTTATATATATATACATGTATATATATGGGGGAAGATGTTTTTGAAAATATTTCCCACTTTATAAGATTTTTTTTTTTCAAGATGAAAGTTTGACGCTTTTTAACATATAAAAACAGAGCATACATAAGTAGAGAATATCACATTTCATTTATGAATTATTCAAGTTTCTCTTAATTAAATATTGCAGTGCATTTCTATTGACTGTTTCGTTGAAAGAAAAACAGCCTACGTTTGTATGTCAATCCCAGATGCATGGACTCCTCAGAAGACAAGTTCTTAAGAGAGCATACATTGAAACAGAGTAGGAAAATCACGTAAAAAAATAACATCGTCCAAGGATGGAATACTGCTGCCATATCTGGGCAGGAGCTGCAAAAAAACAGCCTATCCTGCCTTGACAGAGTACAAAATAGACTTCGTGGCTTAGTGGGGGATGCCCTTTTCTCTACCCTGCAACCTCTCTCCCACAGAAGAGACGTTGCGAGCCTATCCTTGTTTTATCGTTATTTCCATGGCAGGTGCTCGTCTGAACTCCAATCTTTGGTCCCCCCTCGTCAATCTTTCACGAAAAACACCCGTCTAGCTGAATGCACTGTGAAAAATTTCCCCCACTCTTTATCTGTGCCTAAATCAAAACGTGGATTCCATGAACAAAGCTTCTTCTTATAACTGCACGCCTGTGGAACTCTGTTCCGTGTGCCTGCTTCCCACCGGACTACAACTTGGATGTGTTCAAGTCCAATGTAAACAAATTCCTAATGAACTGCCCCCTTAAGTAAACACTTCATCAAATATCCACACTAACGTAATGTACTTGCAATAACCCTTATCCCTGTGGGGCTTCCGGGCCTTGGTGATCACTGTGTAAAAAAAACAAAAAACATCAATTACATGTGCTTTTAACGAAAAGCATAAAAATCTGTAGAACCTTTTGGGGTTTGTTTTACTATACGCATAGATTCAAAAAACTGTCAAAAAATAAATATATAACAAATAAATGTTATCAAAGGCAAGATAAGTTACTTTTCTACCTAACTGGATAAGTTTTTTAGTGTTTTTATTCAATGTAACATGTTTATTCGTCTCGAAAAACATACAGTGTTTACCGATGTATTGGAAAATTACAAATAGCGCCAGACTCTCTGTTGATCACGGTAAGTTTTGGAAAATGATTTAAAAATAAAATAAACTATACAAAATACTGTTAAAACCCCACCTTGCAGTATTTTGTAAAGTTTTTTTTTATCCCTTTTCTAAAACTTACTGTGTTTAACAGGGTTTAGAGCCATTTGTAATTTTCAAATACATCGGCAAAAAGTTGGATAAACATTTTACATTAAATGAAAACACTAAAAAATTATCCAACTAGGTAGAAAAGTAACTTATCTTGCCTTTGATTACATTTATTTGTTATATATTTGTTATTTGACAACTTTTTTGAATTTATGTGTACAATAATACAACCCCACTTATTGAATTTTTTGATGTTGAAAAAATGAACACTAAAACGTATAGTATTTCGATCGCTTGAATGCAACCTAATATGGCGTAATATAAGCAAATAATAAGGTATTTGCAGCTTCTCTTGCAATTTTCGGATTTTTTAATCACGTCCAACGCATTTTATTTCCTTTTGGTGGATTGATAGTGGCTATTTCAGCGTTCGAAATGAATGTTTTGTTTAGAGCACAATTGAACCATAATACTTGTCTTTTTCATTTTAAACTTAAATTCAAACCATTATCACCAAACAAGCAGAAAAGCTAGGCATATAGAATCAACAGTAGCTTCTTTGACATGACATGGCAGCGTTCTAAAATGTTTTTTTCTGTTTAGATCACAATTAAACCATGATACTTGACTTTTGCATTTTAAACTTTTATTCAAGCCGTTACATATAAAAAATAATTTTATAAAATCAACAATAGGTTCTCTACAGTGCAATGTAAACTACAATATACTGTGAACTAAATCATCGCGGAAGGCATGTGAAGCTTACTCCCGGTGTACCGCGATGAGCCCCCCAGTGGAACGTACAATGGAACGATTTGATTGAAAAATGGTCGATTTCACAGATTTCGAGGACAATGAAAATATAGGAGTGTGAAACATTCGTTGATCATCATTCAATCCTGAGCAACGTCGGGACTCCCTATTAGTTTATTATAAATTTTATTTTTCTCAATACTTCGTTTAGTTAGTAATTTTTTTTTTTACAAAGGAATCACCATTTATCAAGGTACAGAAGCCACTAGAGGATAAGGGTTAAAGAGTATACAGTGGTCAAAAGGACAACATCATAGTAATCGTTAGAAGTGTAAATTTGGTAAATTGGATTACTTAAGGGGAGCGGTTCATCAAGAATTTGTTTACATTGGACTTGAAGACGGCCATATTATAGTCAGCTGAAAAGCAGGTAAACAGAAGAGAGATCCACACACGTGCAGTTCTAAGAAAGAAACTTTGTTTATGGAATCTATGTTTAGGTTTAGGCACATATAAAGAGTGGGGTAAATTATTGATAGTGTTTAAAGCCAAACGAGTGTTTCTCGTGAATGTTTGGCGAGAGGGGCATAGAATGGAGCTCAGACGAGAACTTGCTATGAAAATAACGATAAAATAGAGACAGGCTCACAAGTCTCTTCTGCGAGAAAGAAGTTGCGGGGAAGAGAAAAGGGCATCCCCCACTAGGTTACGAAGTCTATTTTGAACTCTGTCAAGGCAGAATAAGGTCTTCCTAGCAGCTCCTGCCCAGATGTGACAGCAATACTCCATCCTTGGACGTACGTGACTCTTATATAGGAAGGGGATTGCACCAGCAGGTAGATATCTACTGGATCGATAGAAGGATCCCATCATTTCTCCAGAGATCGTGGCAACAGATTTGATGTACGTATTCCATTTTAGATCAGGAGTAAAGGTCAAGCCCAAAAGCTTGTCAAAACATGGAGCCTCCCTAAGACGAGAGCCATTCATTTCAATTGATGCCAAATGGGGATCAGAACGTTGATTATGCAAAGATAAAAGCTTGATTTTAGATGCATTAAAAGTAACCAGCCACTTTTTACCCTAATGTACCACATGCTCAAGATCAGAGGAGAGAGAATCAGAGAGAACTTGGTCGTTTACGGTCTTTGATGTGCTGCCATAGATGGTAGTGTCGTCAGCAAAAATGTTTACGAATGATATAAGGATGTGATTTGGAAGATCATTAATATAGATCAGGAAGAGAGTTGGACCCAGGATGGATCCCTAAGGGACTCCAGCATTGATACTATGAGCTTTTGATGTCTGCCCATCAACCACTACTCTTATGAATCTATCAATAGCACTTGCTAACTGGTGACCCTTCTATTTGTAAATGTCTCATTTATTTTTATTTTTACATGCATGCACGCCCGGGTCAATCCGTTAATTTTTTTTCCAAAATATTGATTGTTAGTGTCGTTCACGGTCAAAGCCAAGCAGGCTATCATAGGCCAAACTATGACAACAGTATTCCTAGAAAGACATTCACAGCAAGAACCCGTCTTGCTACCACATCGAAGAAACACTTTCTCTTCTTTCCAGTGTGTTTAGCGTTAAGCGACATTTTCATAGAGATTTGTTATTCACTTGATGTTCGCGTTTGTACAACACATTATCACGGAACTGCTTACCTACAAAATACAACATGGTTTTCTTCAAAGCCAATGTCAACAGGTTTCTCGGCTAGAACTATCTCCAATTTGGTCCTGAAAATCATGCCGCCTCTTTGAATATTTATCCTTGAATGACATCTAGTGACGACCATTTTTAACGGAGCTAGGACGATTAATCGGAATCGGGAATCGTAAAAATCGGAATTGTTTGGGGTATCCATATCTGAAAAAATGTGCCAAAAACGATTCTTTAAATTGATTTTTTTTTAACTTAATTTTCCATTATTGGTACTAATGATAAAAATGATGAATAGGCACCTCCAAAATTGACCACAGAATTACCTCCCCTATGTAAAACCATGTAACGTTATTATAAGTTAATATTATCAATATAACTTTTGTACCATTTAAAAGAAGAAAAGCAAAATAAACTAGTAATAATTAAAAATATTTTTTTTAATCATACGAAAATAATGAAATTGCAATACGAAAATCTTGTTTACATAATTGGCGCTTTAAAATAACGTTCCCATGTAGTAAGCGTTCCGAACGTAAAAACATACCCGTATTTAATAAATCTGGCAAAAATCAACTAATTGACTGATTTTCGTTAAATTTTCGATACTTATCCATTTTAGAATGAAATCTATAAATATAAAAGCGAAAATGTATGTATGTTTGTATGTGTGTTCGCTTTTTCTGCATGTCTACAAAAGGCTTTTTTCAGAGAACAACTTTTTAAAACTTATATATACACATATAAATCGTAATATCTCACAGTTAACAACGAAGCTCGCATGTCTATTTAATTTGCTCGACTTTGGGAAGATAAATATTCAACATTTGTCGCTCGCCGCATGTGGGTTAGTCTTTTTCCTATAACATCTTGGGAAGCGTTCCCGCAGTAAATGAAATACCATCCCGCAGTCAAACTTGATCTCATTAACACATTAAAACGGGCACCTACCAAATCCAAGTAATTAAATAAATTCAAACGTGTTTCCGTTAGCATATCGCGGTGGGGCAATGGTTAACGTCGCACTTTTTTTTTTTTTCACACTTTAATTTACCAATTTGCCTCAAGGGTTCGGGTTCAATCCTCATACTTACCTACCAAAACATTTTTTAACCCCCCCCCCCGGAGTTTCCACACACACACCTCCAAACACCTGGGCAACGCCGGGTACCCCTCGCTAGTTACATATAAAATGCAGTTGTCGTAAAATATATGAATGGAAATACTTTTTTTAGTGCGAGTCCTCCCCCCCCAAAAAAAATTCATTTTTTTCGAAATTTGAATAAAATATATTTAAATCTATCGAAATTTCTATTTATTATGAAACATATGAGTATAAATAAGTAAAAAAATATTTATTTTTAAAAAATTTAAATACACGTATTGATCAAAAACTTAATTGCAATTAAAAACTGATATAAATTTAATATTATTATGTTTTTTATTTAAATAGCGTTTTTTTTTCTTTCGAATTAATATATACTATAATCAGTTGAATTGCCAAGAAAAAGAAACTTCCTAAAAATTAATTAATTTTCAAAATACACTTTATTAATCGAAATAAGAACCAATGGAGTTTTGTTACAACGTCTGGGCTGGTGCATCTACCACTAGTCTCTCCCTCTTAGATAAAGTCAAAAAAGAGTTGTCAATCTAATCGGTCCCACTTTATCAACTAAGCTCCAGCCCCTGTCTCATCGCCGCAATTTTGCATCACTGTGCCTGCTTTACAAATATTTTATTGGAATGTGTTTCACTTGTACCCCCTCGACATGCATACCGCCGACAAACCCGCTTAGCAACAAAATCTCGCCCCTTCACAATTGTGGTCACTAAATGCCAGAAAGCTTTCTATTCTAATAGTTTCTTCTCTCGAGCCGCTAGGCTTTGGAAGCCCCTTCCTGCTGCCTGCTTCCCTGGCTGTACTGATATGCAGAAGTTTAAATGTAACATAAATAAATATCTTGTTAATCTTTCAGAGACATGGTCCAAGTGGCGATAGTCTTTGTACCTATTTACTATGCCTCCCCACGGGACAGAGTTAGACACCAAGGTCGTTTTTTAACGCGGAGAAAAGGCACAAAAATAAAAATTGTCTCAGTCGTGAAGGATTTCTCCTCCACCGAAAGAGAACAAGAAAATGAAGTGCAGCATCTGAAGAACAGATACTGGGTGAACATGAGAGATAAAAAGAATTGACACATTTTTGCTAACGAGAAACAAGTTTATTTACTCCATTAGCATAGGAATCCAGAGTTCTGAAAGCGATCAAGTCATTGAAGACCGATTCGGTATTATCTCGGTTTTTGAAGCATTGTTTATGCGAGAGGTTGTCGAGATGCTTGAAAAAGTGATAATCGGTGGACGAGAGGTCCGATGAATATGGCGGATGAGGCAGAATCATTCAGAGTTTGCAGGGTCAGTTAAGCAACATGCGGGCGCGCGTTGTCATGGAGGAGAATTGGTCCCAATCTCGTTGGAGCTTCTAGTGCATTTCGTCAATTTGTCGACAGTACTTCTCCGCCGTAATCGTTTCGTCTAGATTTAAGAAGCTGTGATGCATGCCAGCTTAAGTGACCTACTTTAATCTCAACTTAGAGTGCTCAATAATAAAAACCGAGTCATTAAAGGGGCTGACACTACTACTATAATTATTTTTTAATACCTACAAACAATACTGTTTTACCTTTTCGGGAATAACCAGTGCAGGGAGTTATGATTACAGCCGGTCGGAAGATTCGAACCTGGCCACAAAGTCATCTCTGACTCCATTAGCATAGGACAATGTATTTCATCCCTGAAATAGCTCTTTACGTTCTTCTTAAGTTTCGCCGTGTGTATTTTTAATGGATTTAACGTGACTATTTTGCGGGCCAGTTTTGGCCTCCGTGTTATAAGTTGGTGAACCACTGATCTAGATTATAATTATAAAAAGCACTTCTAGATTTGGTTCACTCCCTGGCTTGATGGACGGCCCTCCCCTCCACTCAAATTACACAGGCGACGGGCCTCGTCTCAGGCTATTGTGACTGACAGAAGAGTATTCGACAGTGTGTGTGTGTGTGTGTGTGTGTGTGTGTGTGTGTGTGTGCAAGGGAGAGATATGGGACATACGATTCGCAGGGAGTTGAATGGCTGGGGTACGATGGTAGGTAGTTCAGGGGGAGAGTCACCTGATCGCCCCTTTAAAATGCATTTAGACATTTACTGGCATGTTAAGGCTTTTTGTTTGTACTGTATATATATATATATATATATATATATATATATATATATATATATATATATATATATATATATATATAAAGTTGTCAAACGTGTGTTTGTTTATTCTCGACGTTTAGACGTAAGTATATTGACCTTAGTGAATAAAATGTTCGCTTTTTTTTGGTTTGTTTTGTTTTGTTTTTCTGGGTTTTTTTTTTCAAGTTCGCCATTTTTCTTCTGACCTCAGAGGGTCCAACACTACCAACTTTTACGGACCCATTGAAAAGGAAAAGTTAGTGATAGGGCGATTTCAATATTTTCTGCGATTCCGATACAATTACTGATTCTATTCAATATTCCCGATTCTGATACATAGGTACCACCAAAATTCACCACAGAATCACCCAGCCCTATATATAAAACGATGTAACTGTATTATGAAAGGAGTTATGATCTTTTGAAGTTGTACGTCAAAAAACATTATTTCTGCACCAATCTCATACATGAAAAAGTGTGATCATCAATTATCAAGCACTAGCAGGAAAACACGACGTTGCTCGGGATTGAATGAGGATCACTAATATGCCGTTTTAACCATGATGATAATATTATGTAATCGCCTCGTTTTAGTTGGAAGAAAGTGAAATTTGCGGGGTTCTCACTAATACACAAGATATGAACTTTCCGACTCTCATCGTATGTGTGCACTTCGTAGTACGACACTTGTTTTCTGTATATTCTGTTTTGTACTAAATACAAACGTCTATTTTTTTAGCGTTTCTCAGCGAGGAGTCATCAGAGGACGCTGGAAAAATGTAATCTAATATACAAAAGACACTATGCCTGTCTGTCTGTCTGTCTGTCTGTCTGTCTCCACTTCATATGCGTATTACGTTGGTACAGTGGTAACGTCACCAGCTTTGAATGCTACAGTTTTGCTTTCCGTTTCGATTCTAGCTGATGGCACCCAACTACATTTTTTTTTTTTACTTTTGAAATCACGAATTTATAATAATCTAATATATAGAAGGAAGGCTATACGTCTATCTGTCTGTCTGTTTGTCTGTCTCCATAGTTTTATACTCTATGTCTTCCGAAACTAAAAGTCACTGAGCGGCGTTAGGGTCCTCAAATGATTGGGTCTTTGTATGAACCGTTGTTTTATGCGTCCTTAGCCGGTTAAAATAGTTTTTAAGGGGTCAAAAAGTGTTCAAAAATTGAAAAAATCATTATACATTGTGTACATTCATCTTAGTTTATTTTTAATCAGTTCATATGCGTGTTACGTTGACACAGTGGTAACGTCACCAGCTTTGAATGTTACAGTTTTGCTTTCGGTTTTTCAAGAAATAGTGTTGTGGTGTATGCACTCTACGGATAATAATAAACACTTCCCTATTTCACAAAAGGTGGAAGTGTAGGATTGGGAATCCCAGGTTAAATGCTGTATAGGTAGTTTTAGAAATAGAAAGATATAAGCATGTTTTGATTTCCCATCAGCGAGTTAGCAGGAATGTACCGGAAATTGGGGGGGGGACACGGGATTGTGGTCGAGCCTTCCGGTTGACGACCACAGGGGCTGAGAGTAGTTTTGAGCAGCAGAGAAAGCAGATCGGAGATTTCGGGTCTCCCGACAACCAGGGTCCGAGATATTAGGTTTGCCTTGAATAAAAGATTGAAGCTTTAAATCCCATCTTGTGTTCATTAATGAATCTGTCTGCAGTAGTACCACTCCCCACAAGATCGCAGACAAGCAGCGACCAAGAAGGCATCATCCGCTGGCCAAGACAAGCAAGTATGTTCACATTATTGTTGCACATATACATCTCGGAGACTTTCAAGGGAAGAGAAACTATGTAGGATAAGAACACACACACACACATAACAGTGAACTATACGTAAGAGCATACACACCCGCACACGTATATGTAAGAACATTGGTAAACGTAAACGAAACGTAAAAGTACTCGTAACAAGAAAACGCGAAAGTAAACGAATTAGTAATAAACGTTTCAATAATAATAGAGAATAATAACCATCTTTAACAGAAGTGTATAAACTTAACCAGGAAAGACAATGAGCAGTTCTCGACATTCGTATCAATCGTTAATAAACACTGTGAGGATTTCAAACTTTCTAGACTTGGATAATGTGAGATGTTTAATATTCGTGTAAGGACTGGTATAAGCGAAAAACGCAGAAATCAGATGAAAAATGTTAATCAAGTTGGATGTAGAACCTAATTTAACCTTACAAAATTGAGCAGAAGATTACTGAAGGCTTATAAATACGAAAAACAAAATTTTTAAATATTGAAGATTGATATTGTTCACATAAGAAAAATACGTCAGAAAGCAATCCAAACGCTCCTTCATAAACAAGTCGAAAAAAAAAAGAAAGAATGTTTTCATTTTCTTGCAAAAACAAGCCATCCGAATAATAACCAAGAAAAATATCACCTATGCCTTGTTTTCGTAGTGAAGCCCATCATTGGGTTAGAGATTGGATATAGCGTTTTAAAACCTGTCTGCCTTTTAATAAAGTTGGACATAAGAGTTTGCATTGCAGAACGAATAAAGAACGGCACAAGTATAAAAAAAGTGTGCCAAAGTAAAAATACTAAATGAAAATGTACAATTATATCTAGATTTTTGTGTCTGATTTTTTCATAATTAAACTTCGTACATTGAAGAAACAAACTATGTAAAAAGCAAGAAAATAGCCAGATAGATTGCTGGTAGAAAAGTGAAATTTAGAAATGTAATTATTTCTAGCGTCACGTTAAAAGGAACTACCAAAAATCAAAAATGTCAGCGTGTTTATATGGCATAAAATGAATACACCATTTTTTTAAAAATTATTTTTGGAATCCTTTGAGTTGAAGCTAACTAATTTGTGCATTCATTCTCTTTGTGGTCTGTTATCCTCATCTTCATATGTGTTATCCTTATCTTCATAGTTGTTGTGTCACCAAGTTTCGGACCCCATGACGCAGTGCATAGTAGCGTTGAGGTTTAAGTGAGCATTATCTGAACATAGCGGCTTCAATCCTACTTAATCACCCGAAGAAGGCCATAGGATGAGTTGGCCGAAATGTGGTGAAGCAACAACAACTATGAAGATGAGGATAACAGTCCGCAAAAAGAATGAAATCACAAATGAATGTACCAGTTCGATTTTGGGGATGATGGTTAATTACGAAAGTTAAGAATCAAATAAAACATACACATTTTGGCAGAAAATTGTAGAAATGCCAATACGTGGGGAAGTGCCGTGCGAAATCACTTCGATACGAAATTGTCTTCGAAAAACAACCGCAGACTTATCAAATGAAGTAGAAAGGGTAAATGAAGAAAGACGCGAATAAAGATATCGAGAAAAGATGCAGCGTAAGCGAAAACAATTAAAAAGTAGAAATTAAAAATGTTACAAACAGCTCAAAATGAAGTTATGTTGAAATGCAAACAAGACCTTAAAGCTTTAATGTAAAGGTAAAAAAAAACAATGCCAAACATATGCAAGCATTTTGGGAGCGTGGCATAAGCATGACGTCACGGACTCAAATGCATTGATAGGGATTCATATCGGGAAAAAAGAAGGGAAAAAGAGAATAAAAAAGAAAACGACGCCTGCCAGTTAGACAGTTCCGTTCAGCGTACGCGTGCGCCTGCTATCTGTCTCTCTCTCTCTCTCTCTCTCTCTCTCTCTGTTTCTCTCTATTTATCTATCTGTCTCTCTGTCTCTCTCCTGCTAGTCCTTTCAAAACTCGAACTTCATAAAAATTGTCGTTGGGCCAATGAAAATTACGGCATTGGTTTTCTGGTGCGGTGTACTGACAGACAGCCCGCTGTGTTAGTTAAATGTGCTTCTGTCGAACTCGGGAATTTGGACGGAATTAGGGAATGAATTTCGAAATTCTGTTCAAATTCCCGAGTTCGACACCTGAAGAAGGTCGGAGGTTATATCGATCGAAACGTTGTGAAAATCACACTCAAGATGAGAACAGTAGCCCGATGATTGATAATACACACACATACACATACACACAGACACACACACACACACACACATATATATATATATATATATATATATATATATATATATATATATATATATATATATATATAAATGTAATTTTTGGTTCGTTATAAGTGAATAAAGCCATATTTCTACGTTACTAATTTATTTGAAATTTTCAGAAAACCCATCTTTAGAGTCGAGGGATGTTTGTACATCATTAAAATAAATTTACCTCGGGAATTATTAAAATATTAAATAAAATAAATATATTTTCGTGCGAACCTGTTTTGTTGATAAAACTGAACTTCCGGTTCGATTCATTTCACAGCCATGAATTGACGAAACGAAGTAGATTTCATTTTCTGTTTACTCGATAAGTAAAAAAAAAACAAAAGAAAAACATAATTCATTTGTTTATCTTCCAAATTTTTTAATTTAAACATTTTTTCTTTATTATATAAGGCAAAAAAAAAGTTTGTCGCTTGCTTTTTGAGTTTTTTTTTTCGATATAAGATTGGTTGGTAAAAGTACAGTTTTTTTTACGAATTGGTAACTTGTTTGAATAATATTTGGTGCTAATGCAAAGAGTGGTCCGCGCTATTTTTTAAATCGTATTTCCAGTTTTAATTAAAGTTTTATTATATGTTTTTTTTTTAATTCAATTGTAAGGTTAAAATACAGATTAGGTACAAAACACCCTCCCCTCCCCATGTTAAGAATGGCTTTTTAAATAATAACGTTATTATTTCAACATGGATCACTCTCTGCATGAGTACTGTACTTTCACCTAACAATTTAATAAACAAAACATGGTACTTATGCAGAGAAAGTATCATAATAATATAATAATAGAATAATAACGTTATTTAGAAAGCCATTCTTAACATGGGGAGGACGTTTTGTTACTATTCTATACTTTCACCTAACAATATAATAAACAAAAGATGGTACTTATGCAGAGAAGGTACCGTGCTGAAATAACGCTATTAAGAAAGGGAAAGTGTTCTGTAACTATTTTATATTTTCACCTAACAATTTAATAAACAAAAGATAGTACTTATGCAGAGAAGGTACCGTGCTGAAATAATACCGTTATTTAGAAAGCTATTCTTAACGTGGGGAGGGAGTTTTGCATCTATTCTATACTTTCACCTAACAATTTAATAAACAAAAATAGATAGTACGTATGCATAGAAAATACCGTGCTGAAATAATGTTATTTAGAAAGACATTCTTAACATGGGGATGGTATTTTGTAACTATTCTGTCCTTTCACCAAACAATTTAAAAACAAAACATGGTACTTATGCAGAGAAGCTACCCCGCTTAAATAATGACGTTATTATTTAGAAAGCCATTCTTAACATGGGGATAGGGGTGTTTTGTAACTATTCTGGACTTTCACCTAACAATTTAATAAACAAAGTTAAACTTAAGCAGACAAGGAACAGTACTGAATCATTAACATTATTTAGAAAGCCATTCTTACCATGGGGAGGGAGGATGTTTTCTAACTATTCTGTACTTTCGGTGCTAATGCAGAGAGTGATCTGCGCTATTTTTTAAATCGCATTTCCACGTTTAATTAAAGTTTTATGATATGTTTTTATTCAATTGTAAGGTTAAAGTACAGATTAGGTACAAACCCCCTCACCTCCCCATGTTAAGAATGGCTTTTTAAATAATAACGTTATTATTTCAGCACGGATCACTCTCTGCATGAATACCGATTAACGTTTTGTTCTTTGCTTTTTTTTACCGTATTTTTTTTCAAGAAAACCTTTTTTAACAAAGATTGAAAGTGCTCGTTTTTTCTTTTTTTTTTTTACAGAAGTTGTTTTTATATAAGAAAATATGAATGCTTTTAAAGAAATTGGGTACTCGTGCACTTATTGATCCATGCTGAAATAATAACGTTATTATTTAAAAAGCCATTCTTAACATTGGGAGAAGAGGGTGTTTTGTACCTATTCTGTACTTTAATCTTACAATTGAATGAAAAAACGGTAAATTTTTAGATTAGGTTCACCTCCACAATTTTCTTTTAAATTACAACTTTTGTAGGTTTTCGACTATGCTGAATACGGAAATCGCATTGAAATTTTGCAGAAATAAGTAGTTATCGAGATATTAAAAATTTGTATAATGCATTGTAATCTCTGGCAGCCGCCTTTTTTACACGCTTGCGCGCGTCATAAACAAATCTACGCCCGTAATAAAGATGGCCGCGAAAGAATACAATGCATAAAACAACTATCTATATCTCGATAACTACTTATTTCTGCAAAATTTCAATGCGATTTCTGTATTCAGCATAGTCGGAAACCTCGAAAAGTCGTAATTTAAAAGAAAATTGTGGAGGTGGACCTAATCTAAAAAAAATACCAAAAAAACATAGACCTTTAATTAAGCTTGGAAATATGATTTAAAAACATAGCGTGGATCAGTAAGGGCATTAACACCCATTAACCGACTCACGTGACCTTATTGCCAAATAAGGTCCGGCTACAATGTTGAACGCGCCGTTCACATTGTTTTTTTTTTGTTTTTTTTTTCAAGTTAAATTCAACTTTCACAATATATTTTTATTTTTTTATAATTTCACAATATATTTTTTTAATAATAAATTGTTAGTTAAAAAAGCACAGAATAGTTACAAAACACCATCCCTTCTTTATGGTAAGAATGGCTGAAAAAACATTAGAGAGTGATCCGTGCTGAAATAATAACGTTATTATTTAAAAAGCCATTTTTAACATGGGGAGGGGAGGGTGTTTTGTATCTATTCTGTACTTTAACCTTACAATTGAATAAAATACATATCATAAAACTTTAATTAAACTTGGAAATTTGAAAAATACAAACGGTGATGGACACTGTTGATGATGTTAAGTTTGAGAAAATGATTTAAAACTAAAAAACTATACAAAATACTATCAGAAACCCACCGAATATGTCAGCCTATGTCACAATAACATATAATCAGTAGGTGTCTGACATTGTTTTGTATAGTTTTTAACTGATTTTCCGAAACTTAACGTATTCAACAGAGTCCGCGACCATTCGTCTTTTTCAAATACGTAGATAAACACTGCGTTTTATAAGCCGATTAAACATTTTACATTAAATAAAAACACTAAAAAATTATCCAGTTAGATAGAAACGTAATTTACCTTACCTTGTCTTTCATTTATTCGTTTTTGAACAACTTTTTCGAATCTGTGTATAGTAACACCACCCCCTTACCCAAATATTAATTAAAAACTCACATTTTTTAATACAATAAAAAAGAAAACTATTTAGCGTTTCACTGGTTTAGCAACTTTCGGCTTAATCCACTGAATGTTGGTCGAGCCCAAGCCATGATTGATGGTAACTCCCGAGGATCCGGATCCAATTCTGTAAGAGTACCATATTTTTTTTCATTTTTTTTTTTTTTTTTTTTTTACTTTTTGGAGTGGATTGCTGTACTAAGAATATAAGAAACATGCATTTTCTCTTTTTATAAGACTTTTCCAATACAGGAAATTAAGCCACAGCAATGCGTGGCAGGGTACAGCTAGTATATATATATATATATATATATATATATATATATATATATATATATATATATATATATATATATATCTTTTTTTTTTACAGGAAGTTTTCAGATGAGACAAGTCATTGGTATTGTCGGTTTCAAACCCGATAATTAGGACCCTTTTCATATAAAGCTCTCGCCAACAAATACTCATCAATCACTGAGTGAGGAGTATGGGCTTCATATGGGTATCTAAAACGGTCCGAATCATCGGGTTTGAAACCGTCAGTACCAATGACTTGTCTCATCTAGAAACTTTCTGTAAAAAACAATCCCAACTCGCATTTAGGTAAAAATACACTTTCGTAAATGATTGAATTCATTCAAAACATATCGCTGAATCCAAAACAAAACAACATCTAAGTAAATCGCGATATATCCAGACAGCTGGCGAGATGGTCCAGGGGTAAGGGTTTAGGCTCCTTACTGTTGGGTCCTGATTTCGAATCTCGCTAGATACAGCCACGACGAAACACGTGTCAGTGGATGATTACATTTTAAAAAATAATATATATATATATATATATATATATATATATATACGCTCTAATTTTCGGATTTTCCTTATAATTGAGCACTCTGTTGGATTTCTTTTTCTAAAAAAATAATTATATATCTATCTATCTATCTATCTATCTATATATATATATATATATATATATATATATATATAAGTTTAGAGGTTAAATTTAAATTCTGGAAATAAAAATATAGACATATATAATCGAGTTAAGAATTTATTGTTTGACAGAAGGAATATATAGAAGGGGATTATGATAATTTCCTTAATCCATGGATTTTTAATAATGGCTCATATCATCAGAGGAAATGAAATGCGGTTAGCAAAATGTTCAGCTGTGAATAGACACGTATTTTGCTTTTCAGCACAAATATTGAAAAATAGTTTTTTGGGTGGTGAATGATAATTATATGAAAATAATTATAGGAAAAGGAATTTCATACAACCTGGGCAGTCCATTATCGGAAGGAGTATTACCTCAATTGATATCTATCAGGGGTTTTCACCTGATTTTTAATCTGTGTCTTATCTCGCTTATATATATATATATATACATATATATATATATATATATATATATATATATATATATATATATATATATATATATATATATATATATATGAAGAGAGAGAGGGGGAGAGATAAGGGAGAAAGCACTCTAGCCGAAAGAGCAAGAACCAAACTCAACCTTTGCTTTATGTAATAATCATCAACGTATGATTGCTGCAGTGGCCTATGCAGTTAGGATAATCTACTTAAAGAGGGAGAGAAAGAAAGATACAGAGAGAGAGAGAGAGAGAGAGAGAGCAGGAAAGGTCACAGAGAGATTGGGTGGAATGAAAAAAAAATCGAGACGGACACGGAGACACGGTGAGCGAGAGGACACGCGTGTCACGCATATTTGATATAGAGAGACTGCGGCCGTTTCAGCTATTAATGCATAGATAGGCATACGTGATTAACATTTGTCCGCATCAGAGTTCATGAGCGTGTGGCAGATGATTTTTGAAGGGAGGTGGTGCGATCTACAGCCAGATTTCTCTCCACACACACCACCTTAGTGAAGGGTCAGCTCGAGACATCAATATGCTCCGATGTTTCTGTATTTTTAACGCCTTACCCATGCCTACCGCCCCCAATTCACCCTCCCCTCTCTCTCTCTCTCTCTCTCTCTCTCTCTCTCTCTCTCTCTCTCTCTCTCTCTCTCGTTCTCGCCCTTTTCTGTATAGACTACATGCATATTAAACCCGGTCTTATTCTATTTATGCGCCAGCGACAATCCATCATTGTCAAGTTAGAGAAAAATAAAAGGCGCATAAAGTGCCGGTCTGGCGACACTGCTTAACATGAGCGCCGATCGAGAAGCGAGAACGACGTATGCGTTCGTAAAATAACTCGAGCAGTGACCGATAAGTTGAACAAAAGGGGCACAGCGTAAATGTCAGTTTATACGTGTATGTGTGCAAATATATGTATGTGTGCATATATGCGTGTGTGTATATATATATACGTGTGTATATATATACGTATGTGTATATATATATATATATATATATATATATATATATATATATATATATATATATATGTGTGTGTGTGTGTGTGCGTATATACACTGCGTGTCAAATTATTGAGATAACATTTTTTACCAGTTTCAGAAACTTACCGGTAGTTTCGTATCTAAAGCTCGGAAACGTTGGCATTGCTGACCTGCGCATACTGTGAAATTTTCGTACGGTTCCGCGCAATGTAAACAACTTGCTATCGCAATTGCTGAATCCACGGTATTTGAGGCGTGTCAAATTATTAACAACGCAGTTTGTTTCGTCAATAAAATTGGTCGTAAAGGTGGTTTGAGTAGTTCTGAAAAGAGTATTATTACAAGGCAGCTAGCAAAGAGTAAAACTACCCTCGGAATATCGAAAATGATAGGAAGGTACCATCAAACTTTGAAGAACTTTTTCAAGGACCCTACAAAGGTACGTAAGAGAGCTGAGAAAGATGTATCTAGAGTTGTTTCGCGCCGTTCTCTACTCCAAATTAAACTTGAAGTTGTAAATTACCCTGGCCAGACAAGTCGAGAAGTCTTTGACCAAGCCGGATTGGAGATTGTCTCAAAAAGTATTCGATGTCGCCTTCTGAAAAAAAGTGGAAAAGTCTGTTAAGCCTGTGACAAAGCCTCCATTAAAGCCACATCACATACAAAACCGATTGAAATGGGAAGAGGACAACATGAAAACGGATTTTTCCAAAGTTTTGTGCACGGATGAAGTGCGTGTCACTCTTGATGGCCCAGATGGCTGGCGCAAGGGATGGGTCCTAGATGGACAACAACGTCATCGGCGTTTAAGGCGCCAACAAGATAGTGGTGGGATAATGATTTGAGTTGAGATTATCGGAGATACTTTAGTTGGTCCACGGAGAGTCTCAGAAGGCGTAAAAATGACGTCAAATATTTACATAGCTTTTCTGAGTGAGCATTTTGAACCATGGCTGAAGAAGCAAACGTTGACGTTCAGAAGAACCATCATTTTTATGCAGGACAATGTTCCCTCGTATACAGCAAGCAAAAGCAAAGAGTTTTTGCAACAACTGGGGTTCTCTGGGCTACGGAAGATGGAGTAGCCTGCAAATTCACCAGATTTCAAACCAATTGAGAACCTTTAGAGTATCATGAAGCGACGCCTCTATGCAAGTGGACGCCAATTTAAGAGCAAATATGAATTTTGGGATGCTCTCCAAGAAGTATTGCGAGGAATAACTGTTGACGAAATCACAAATTTGACTAATTTTGTGGGCTAACGTCTTTTACAAGTCATTCGTACAAAATGATCGCATATCTCCTAGTAATTATGTCAACGTAGAAATTGCTATGTAGTTATTATGTTCTAAGCATTTTTCTAGTTAATTTGATGTTTTACAAAGTTATTTCAATAAAAAGTTATGAATATATTGTGTTTTTTTCTCAACCTCGTTAATAACTTGACACACTGAAATCAACAGATATTCCTATTTTCTGCTATAGTTTCGCTAATACTGCTTTAAATACTTTTATTTTCTGACTGGAGTAGCTAAATAGTATTGTAAGCACTTTCTCAACGTTTCATGGATTTTTATTCACTCGTTTCTTAAATATTTAAAAAAAAATGTAAACTCATTAATAATTTGATACGCAGTGTATATATGTTGTGTGTATATATATATCGATCTAATATATATAATATATATATATAATATATATATATATATATATATATATATATATATATATATATATATATATATATATATATATATATATATATATTAAGTTTGTTTTTGAAATATGGTTACTTTCAATGTATACCGTTTTCGTTTAACGGGTCCAGATTTTTATTTAAAAACCAGTCCCCTTTAATTGTTAGTTAAGCTCGATGTATTTATTTAATAGGTGCAGAGCATATATAGTGCAAAATTTTGTTGAAAATTCAAAGACTCACGTTTTCTTTTTTATAACCCTCGATTATTTCCTGGAATTTTTCCATTACAGCTGTTTCATTAATGGGTAGGCAATTTTACAATTTATGTGTCCATAAATATATACTGTCCCCACCAACTTCTTCAGATGTTTATCCATTAGATTTTTACAACAAAAGGTATATTTTTAACATGCTGAACATCGTATTCGGGTAGAAAGATTTCCAAAGCCATGCCTCCTCACTTCCTCCAGCTTTTGGTGTTATGTGAAGATAGTGTTCCGTTTTAACCCGTAGTTTCGTATTTTTATTTTTTATTTATTTTTTTATTTATTAATTATTTCTTTTTGTTTTAATTTCCCCCTTTTTTTATTTGTTTTTCCAATTATCATATAATTTTATATAATTTTCTTTCTACATTTATGCGTGTTTATTTTAATATACCTGTTTTGCTTGGTGTTTGAATTCGTATTATTACTTGATCCTTCTGTTTAAAGGAAGGTAACTCTCATGGTATCATTTTTTATATCTAGGATTATCTCCCTTACATCTTTTATCTTTCCTTATATTATACGTTGCGTTTTTCCCCCTAATCTGCTCTAGTGCGTGAAATTAAATATTTGTTTCTGTGCAAACAACCGTGGATTACATCTAGTCGTTTGTTTGATAATTTGTCTATGTATATTAGCAACCTCTGCATATTAGAATCATGCCATATACTTTTTGCTACTTTTCACTGTTTTTTTTTCTTTTTCGTCTACTTCAACTTCTTTAACTTCTTTTTTCGCATCTTCTTCTTAGACTTCACATTCTGTTTTCATCTCATTCTTCATCCTTCCTTCTTTTTCTTCTTCCTCGTTTTCTTTTTCTTATCCTTATTTTCTTATTTTTCTTTACTTTTTTTTCAATTTTCCTATTTCTTCTTCTACTTTTTCTTCTTCTACGTTTTCTTAATCTAAGTTTTCTTCTTGTACGTTTTCCTCTCCTTTCTTTTTTCTTCTCCTTTTCCTCTTTTTCAGTTTCTTCTTTTTCTTCTTCTTCTTTTTTTCTTTTTTTTCATTCTTTTCTTCAGCACCTTCGACGTAAAACTTCTAAACAAATTCTTAGCTGAAGCTTAAAGGCAATACTATTCATTGATTATAGGATTTTAAAGTTATTTTTCGATTCGACAGATAAATGCTTCAATATTCCTCTCCGCTTTTTCTCTAAATATTATGTATGTCGAAACAATAAAGTATTTGTTAGTTATTTATCTGTCTGTAGATCTATCTATTTATCTATGTGTATTATCGATATATCTCTCGATCTACTTATCTGTATCTATCCATCTCGATCTATCTACCTATCTATCTAAATGGAGAGATAAACAAGAAATAAATATAAAGAATGGTGACAAATCTGTCAAAATATAATAAAATCATATCATAGACAAGCTTACCGGAAGTATCTGGTCAGTTGGCGGAACTACGTGTATGTTACGTGGTTCTACTTGGCTGAGAAGAATAATTGGAGTTGGAATTTTGACGTTGAGCACGGCGGACGATTTAAGACGTCGTCCCCCTTAATTGGGGAGGGAGCTGACGTGTCTTAGAATCGAGACCTAAAATTAAGCACGCAAGCAAAGCTATTCACCTTCCATTCTTCTGCGATCGACTCATGGAAAGTGAATAAAAACTATATAAAGCCAACCAGCATTCTTTCAAACAGGTTCCAGCCTCCCCTCCAAGAACGAGAAGAATTCCAGGTGGACAAAACTGTGCTTAAACTACATGTATCACACACATACACACACACACACACGCACACGCACACGCACACACGCACACACACACACATACACACACACACGCGCGCACACACACGCGCACACACGCACACGCACACACACGCACACGCACACGCACACGCACACACACACACACACACACACACGCGCAGATGAACATTTAGACGATGATAGCATTGGAACATAAATAGACCACAACAACACAACTTAGGGTTCAGATAGCGGAGAATCACCATAAACATTTAGTGACACGTACACACATCAGGGTGAACCCTTCGCTACAAGTACATATCGCTGTATGATATATGGTACCCAATACACAACAGGTCCCTTTTTGGTACTCCATAATATAGCATAAACACTACACCGAAACTTTAAAACTGGTCAAAATAGATTACTTATCATAGACCGGATGTGCAGATTGGTTTTGGGGGCTCATTTGTAGAACACATCCGAACACAGCTTTCGAAACCCGAGGCACGTGCTTG
>NC_136517.1:79965255-79995255 GCF_053919585.1 Euprymna scolopes
CCGTAAAAATATCCTGTCCCCACCAACTTCTCCAGATGTTTATCCATTAGATTTTTACAACAAATGGTATGTTTTTAACATGCTGGACATCGTATTCGGATAAAAGGATTTCCACAGCCATGCTTCCTCACTTCCTCCATCATATATATATATATATATATATATATATATATATATATATATATATATATATATATATATATACATATATATATATACACGCGCGTGTACACACCCATATATATATATATATATATATATATATATATATATATATATATATATATATATATATATATATATATATATATATATATACACTTGTGCCCGATATTATTCATACCCCCCCTTGAAAATTGAGTTTATTAGGTGTAACTTTGTAAGAATTTATTGTTTACGTCCATATTGATACATATTCTTAATAAACCTCTTCTGATCATTTTCGTCATTTTAAAATCTCGGGATACTTGTAATAAAAGAAATATACAGCTATTTATAAAATCTGCAATGTTCAAAAATAATCATACTCCCTTATTTTTTCAGTATTAATCGAGTTTCTGACTTTTTGTTTCCTGTTTGATTCTTATTTTGAATGCTTTTATACAACCTTTGATTAATTTCATTTCGTTTTTTGCATTTTTCAGAAATTAAAATGATATCAACTGAAAACCAATAAAAGAATAAAAATTATTAGAATGGGGAAGAAAAAAGAGCTTAGTAATGATCTTAGGACAAAAATTGTGAATTCACATAAGGATGGTTTAGGTTACAACTCAATTTCCAAGAAATTTGAGGTCCCTACAGAAACAGTACAGAGCATCATCCAAAAATCCCAGAGTCACCACACAACAAACAACTTGATTGGTAGAGGAAGGAAAAGGAAACTGTCTGCTAGAGCCACCAGGAATATTGTAAGAAGTGTTAATGCAAATCCAACCACCACTACTAAGGACATTTTAGAAAATCTGGAGTCTTCTGGCATAAAAATATCAAGGCAAACATTGCAAAGGACTCTGCATGAAAATGGTCTGAAAGGAAGAAGACCAAGAAGGACTCCATTGCACACCGGAAAACACCTTGCAGCACGTCTAAAGTTTGCTAGGACCCATGTGAATTCTCCAGAGTCCATTTTCTCAAGTATTTTGTGGACTGACGAAACAAAAATTGAATTATTTGGCCATATGGATGCTTCTTACGTTTGGAGGAAGAAAGGAGAAGTTTACAACCCAAAGAACACCATACCCACGGTGAAACATGGTGGTGGTAGCCTAATGTTTTGGGGCTCCTTGGCTAGTGGTCCAGGTAGTTTGGTCAAGATAGATGGAACCATGAAGAAGGAGCAATATTTGGAGATACTCCAGAAAAACATTAGACAGGATGCGGAGAAGCTCCATTTAGGACCAAAACTGGGTCCTTCAACAGGATAATGACCCAAAACATACTGCCAAAATAGTCAAGAAATGGTTTGAGGATAATCAAATTAATGTTTTGGAATGGCCTAGCCAGAGTCCCGACCTGAACCCTATCGAAACCCTCTGGCACATATTGAAAACTGAGGTTAAAAAGCGGAAACCTAGAAATTTGAGGGATTTGGAGAACTACTGCATTGAAGAATGGTCAAAAATCAGTGTTGATGCTTGTAAAAACCTTGTTGATAAATATCCAAAACGGTTACAGGCAGTTATTAAGAATAAAGGGCATGCTATTGACTATTAGTAAGAGAGGTATGAATAATTTTGAACTAGTGCCATTATTGTTTTTCTTTGTATAATGTTTCAAACTTGCATAATTTATTTATTTGTTGAGTTTAAATTAAATGCTTATGCTTGATTTATTGTTTGAAATCCCTTTAATATTGTCTACCTTCTGGTTTGAGCAATATTCTTATAGAAATCTCAAAGATCCGAGGGGTATGAATAATATCGGGCACAAGTGTACACACCCATATATATATATATATATATATATATATATATATATATATGTGTGTGTGTGTGTGTGTGTGTGTTTGTGTGTGTGTGCAAACATAGATGGTACGCAATACGACGGCCGCGAAAGGATGTAAAAAAGGAATGAAACCCAAATTTTAGCGAAACGAAATTAGTGAGTCGACTGTACAACTTGGCATTTTTTTCGCCCTACTTTTTTCTGAACTAAAAATAAAGACATTAAAATTGCTTTGTTTACTATTCTGGAGAATTACATCATTTTTTTAGTTATTTTGTTTTATTGTTTTTGTTTTATTTTTCATTTCATGGTTTTGTCTTGGTAATTAATTATACAGAGAAAGGACGATGCAATTCAATTCTTACGGTATCTTTTGTTTATTGGAATGTTATGTGAAACTACAGTCTAGTAGAATAAAAAATATTTAGTTATTTCATTTCATTATTAACATAGTCATAACAAGTACAGATTAGTTTACAATAAAAACACGATTACAATTAGTTGTTATCCGCAGTCGAGTAGTTTTTCTTGCTAAGCTATACAGTCGACTTGCTAATTTCGTTTCTCTAACATTTGTGTTCCGTTCAATTTTTTACTCTCGTTCGCAGCCGCCATCTTCCGTATGACTTTTGTTAACATTACACCAAACACACACACACACACACACAATATATATATATATATATATATATATATATATATATATATATATATATTGTGTGTGTGTGTGTTTGTCGTAATGTTAACAAAAGTCGTACGGAAGGTGGCGGCTGCGCCATATATGGCAATCTTGCGAAGAGTTAAAAATGGAACGGAACTTAATTTCAGCGAAACGAAATTAACGATTTGACTGTATAGCCTAGCAACAAAAAACAAAAAATCGATCGCTGATAACACAAACGTGTTTTAATGATGAACTAATCTGTCTTTGTTATATGTTAATAATGAAATAACTTATATATATATATATATATATATATATATATATATATATATATATATATATATATATATATTGATGTTGTAAAGATAGAAACATGGTTTTGGATGCATTAAAAGTGACCAGCCACCTCTTCCCCCACTGTACCATGCGCTCAAGATCAGAGGAGAGAGAATTGGAGAGAACTTTGTCATTTACGGCCTTTGATGTGTTGCCATAGATGATCGTGTCATCAGCATAGATGTCAATGAATGATTTGAGTATGTGTTTTGGGAGGTCATTGATGTAGATTAGGTAGAGAGTTGGGCCCAGGATGGACCCCTGGGGGACTCCAGCATTAATACTGTAGGCCTCTGATTTCTGCTCATCAACCACTACTCTTATGAACCTATCGGAGGGAAATGATTTAATGATTGAGAAAACATTCCAGTGATACCATAGCTGGAAATCTTGTGAAGTAGGCCCTTATGCCATACCTTATCGAAGGTCTTCGATATGTCAAGAGCAATTGCCCTGGAAAGGAAGCCTTTGTCAAAAGATTCATTAATCCTATGAGATATAACCGTTAGCACAGCTGCTATAGATCTTGCGGAGCGGAAACCATATTGCATGTCACTAAGAAGGTTGTTTCTGCTGAGGTGGTTGACTACTTCTTTATTTTATATGGTTTCCAACAACTTACTCATGACACACAGGAGACTTATTGGTCTGTACTGAGAGGGAGATTACTTTTCGCCTGAATTCTTAAATACAGGGCATACCGATGAGGTTTTCCAGGGTGTTGGAAAGCACTTCTCCTTAAGGCAACGCTTAAACAGTTTTGTAAGTATGGGGGCAAGTTCTGGTTGGAGCTTTTTCAGCATTATAACTGGAATGCCGTCAGAGCCAGTTGCTTTACTGGAATCAAGGTTCTTGATTAGCTTGGCGACCTCACGCACAGATATTTGTATGTTGCATAGCGTGTTGTCTGTTATAGGAGGAAATACGGGGAGTTGATGGCCTTCATCGCATAGAGTAGAATTAGCTGCAAAGTTCTTGGCAAATAGTCTAGCCTTGTCTGATGCTGACGAGATGACCTCAGGTCCATTGATGATGGTTGGGATAGAATGCACGCTTCTGTTCAGGATCCTCTTTGCTATTTGCCAGAACTGGTGGGAACCAAGCCGCTGATCAGCTACTTTGGATTTAACGGACTGAGCATATAACTCTCTTGCATTTTTTATTACTCTTTTACAGTGATTGCTGGCAGTCCTGAAAGTAGCTTTAGTCTCAGTACATCTATTACGTTGGTAGCTATGGAAAAAGTGATTCCTGTGCGCGATAGCAGCAGCACATTCTGGGGAGAACCATGGCTGGCTGTTAGGTTTTTGTTGTAATTTTTTGGATGGTAATAATCGGTCTATGCCTACAATTAACCATTCGGTCAGGTCTGATACTATAGAGGCCACATCCTTTTTAAACATGGAATGCAGAGGTAGATCAGATATGAATGTACGGAAGCTATCCCAGTCAGCTATAGCGTATCGATATACAGTACGGTGGAGAGGTACGTCTGAAGACTTACTATATTTCAAGTTTGTCTTAACTGCTATTACTTCTCTTTCAATCTTAATACACGCTTTAAAATAAGTTATTGCATCTAAGATACTATATGTAGGTGGAAGCGTCACTTATGCTGCCTTCGGTAACATTTACTTGTCACAGTGTAACCCGGATATAACAAAATTCGGCCCCGGTTCCTACAGCTAGCGTATATCCGGGTTACACCTATATCCGGGGTTCTTATATCCGTATTACACAGTACATTAACACAGGCTCTAATTTGGGACCAAAGAAAATATCTCTTATATCCGGTTTTATTTATATTCGTGTCTCTTATATCCGGGTTGCACTATATATATATATATATATATATATATATATATATATATATATATATATTTATATAAGCTTTTTTCTTTGAACTGCACGCCTGTGGAACTCTCTCCTGTTTGCCTGTTTCCCAGCTGACTACAACTTGGTTGTCTTCAAGTCCAACATAAACAAATTCTTGATGAACCGCCCCCTTAAGTAATGCTATTTACCGAATTTCCATTACTAGCGATTATTACAGTATTATCCCATTGATCACTGTACATTCAATAACCCCTATCCTCGAGTGGCCTCCGGGGGCCTTGATAAGTGGTGACTTTTATATATATATATATATATATGATGATTGCAACGTCTTGTCAGACGAGTGCCACTCCCTCAGACACTTGAAGTCCATGAGCCAAAAAATTACTTTTTTTAGTCCTACTGGTGAATTCACACGCTCAAGCAGGCATGACACTGAAGACGGTCATTGATATAAATTATTTCATGCTTCCAGCATTCCAAGCCTCCACATGTCACTATTTTTCCATCGCCACTGGGCCATTTTGATAGACAAATGCCTGAGGGAGTGTCTATACACAGATGATGTTACAGTCTTAGCTTTGTACGACAGCTAAGTCTTTCTCTCAGTTCAAAATGTTGAGATCCAGCAACAAGCAAGAGCAAGATAGCTAGCAACAAGTTAAACTGCAGATCTGCTTAATGCGGGTACTGGTATCCCGCTTTATGTTTTTTTTTTAATCAGAGATATGCTTCTCCTAAAAAGGCTGCTTTCACCACGGCTTACGAGAGTCCTCTCTACCTCAACACACACATACATACAAAAAAACACACATGGTGCTAGTTGGCCGTTGACCCCGAAAAAGGGTTCATTCGCACTTTTGAAAGGTCTTGTGTTTAATCCTTCAGGGAGACTAGCCACCTCCTCACCAGACAAGTCTGGTGGGGGAACCAGTTTAGTCACCGGTGACCCGACCATGAGGCAGGTAGTACTGGGTTACATGGTACCAGTAACATATGACATGACCTGACATATATATATATATATATATATATATATATATATATATATATATATATATATATATATATACATAAATATATACATATACATAAATATATACATACATATACATATATATATACTACACACGCACACACATACATATATATATATATATATATATATATATATATATATATATATATATATATATATACCAGACTACCCGTGACCCGTTGGGTCATTATGTTATATTAGCAATGGAATTCATGGATGAGCGTGACACTTGTGACGTAAAGAAAATAGTTTTTTTTTTCGACATAACAGAAACATTTCTATGAAAGTATATTAAAATGAAAAATCACGGATGAATCACTCAAACATGAAAAAAATCCTCCCTATTCGTGTAAAGTTACCTATTTTTCCGAATAATCGCTCAAAAATCGAAAATTAAACATGATTTTCGTACGAATCGAACGCCGACGAAAGTCATGTAGCAGTAAAAACGCGCATGAACCTACCGATAAGAAATATAAGAATGAAAAACCCATATTGGAATCCTTCAACCAAGTTATAGAAACTTAATATCTAAAAAAAATAATTAATAAAACCTGAAGCAAAAAAATAAAACCTTAATAAATAAAATAAAATAAAATAAAACCAACATTGAAACAGATTAGTAAATGTGTCAACAAATTCACCGTTCTCACACAACTATTTTGTATCTAGAAATGTAAACAAAAAATAAAAAAAGAAGGAAGGAAGGAAGGAAAAGGGACGGATAGAGAGTAGTAGTAGTAGTAGTAGTAGTAGTAGTAGTAGTAGTAGTAGTATAGCTTTTTTACAATTGTTGTTATGTTTGTCAACGGATTAAAGTTGTTTAGTTGTAAGAAAATAGCGACAGTATAGTTGTAATAAAGAATAGTTGCAAAACACCCCCACCCTTCCCATGTTAAATAATAATTTCGAAATAATAACGTTAATATTTCAGTGCGCAGGTCAAAATCTGCAAAAGAAGCGATTTGCGTTTATTTGTTTACGTTGTTATGGGTTAATGTTTATGCGCGCATGCGCAACCGGATGTTGTAAACCGGAAAGTGGGTTACATCACTCGTTACAAGGTCATTTGAGTTTTATAATTATATATATATATATATATATATATATATATATATATATATATATAGAGAGAGAGAGAGAGAGAGAGAGAGAGAGAGAGAGAGAGAGAGAGACATATGTGTGTGTGTGTGTGTTTGTTTATTACCACTTTTTCGGTCTGTTATTTATAGTAAAACATATCCAGCGGTCCCTTTGCCAGACTACATTTTGTCGCTTTTGACACGGCGTGAGTTGCTACAGGTGAAAGGGTGGCTTGATTGTCTTGTAGGTAAAAACCAACGTGAATTAGCAAAGGAATGCGAAAAATATCGGCGTGTAATGCAACGCTGTGATCTCTAAGCTTAAAAAAAAAAGGATCGAGTTTTGTTTGACAAGGAAAAAAGAGAAAGAGAAAGAAATCAAAAACCTCCGCTGAAACAATGGAAGAGCGACGGAAAGCGTCTGTCTGGCGGTTATCAGCGTTAAGGATCTGCTGCGTAGACGGCGGTAGAGATTTTGATCTTGAAAAGGGGGTGGGTGGGAAGAGACAGCATGGGAAGTAGAAAGGAAAGAAAGAAGGGCTGATTGGGAACATAGGTAAGAAAAATGGAGGACGAAAGAAAGGGGGAGGAAGGAATGAATGAACAAAGGAAAGAGGGGGGGGGGATTAAGGTTGGAAGGAATAAATGTAGTAAATATTAATGAAAAAAAATCAATAAAAATAATAACAAAAAAAATTAGGTAAGAAAAATGGAGGACGAAAGAAAGGGGGAGGAAGGAATGAATGAACAAAGGAAAGAGGGGGGGATTAAGGTTGGAAGGAATAAATGTAGTAAATATTAATGAAAAAAAAATCAATAAAAATAATAACAAAAAAAATTAGGTAAGAAAAATGGAGGACGAAAGAAAGGGGGAGGAAGGAATGAATGAACAAAGGAAAGAGGGGTGGGATTAAGGTTGAAAGGAATAAATGTAGTAAATATTAATGAAAAAAAATCAATAAAAATAATAACAAAAAAAATTAGGTAAGAAAAATGGAGGACAAAAGAAAGGGGGAGGAAGGAATGAATGAACAAAGGAAAGAGGGGGGATTAAGGTTGGAAGGAATAAATGTAGTAAATATTAATGAAAAAAAATCAATAAAAATAATAACAAAAAAAATTAGGTAAGAAAAATGGAGGACGAAAGAAAGGGGGAGGAAGGAATGAATGAACAAAGGAAAGAGGGGGGGATTAAGGTTGGAAGGAATAAATGTAGTAAATATTAATGAAAAAAAATCAATAAAAATAATAACAAAAAAAATTAGGTAAGAAAAATGGAGGACGAAAGAAAGGGGGAGGAAGGAATGAATGAACAAAGGAAAGAGGGGTGGGATTAAGGTTGGAAGGAATAAATGTAGTAAATATTAATGAAAAAAATCAATAAAAATAATAACAAAAAAAAATTAGATAAGAAAAATGAAGGACGAAAGAAAGGGGGAGAAAGGAATGTATGAACGAAGGAAAGAGGGGGGGATTAAGGTTGGAAGGAATAAATGTAGTAAATATTAATGAAAAAAAATCAATAAAAATAATAACAAAAAAAATTAGGTAAGAAAAATGGAGGACGAAAGAAAGGGGGAGGAAGAAATGTATGAACGGAGGAAAGAGGGGGGATTAAGGTTGGAAGGAATAAATGTAGTAAATATTAATGAAAAAAATCAATAAAAATAATAACAAAAAAAATTAGGTAATAAAAATGGAGGACGAAAGAAAGGGGGAGGAAGGAATGAATGAACAAAGGAAAGAGGGGTGGGATTAAGGTTGGAAGGAATAAATGTAGTAAATATTAATGAAAAAAAATCAATAAAAATAATAACAAAAAAAATTGAAAAAATACTGAAGTAATAAAGAGAAGAATAAAGGTTGAAGTAAATACGAATGAATTAATTAATTAATGTAAGGAAAGAATAAAAGGTAGGAAAGAGCGAATAAATGAATGTTAAATGAATGAAAGAATGAAGGAAGAGGGAAGGTTTGAATGTTTAAATATAGTAACTATTTACAATGCCCCCCACGGGACACAGTTAGACACCAGGGTCGTTTTTTTTTTAACGTGGAGAAAAGGTACAAAAATTAAAAATTGTCTAAGTCGTGAAGGATTGCGCCTCCACTGAAAGAGAACAAGAAATGGAAGTGCAGCATCTGAAGAACAGATACTACACTTTGATCGTAGCCAAAAGGACTGTTTAAATATAGTAACATATAAACGAAGCTATGAAGGGAGGGGGGTGGTAACGCCAGGAAACAATGAATGAAGAAATAGATAAATTTTTAAAAAAATAAATAAATTTTAAAAAATTATTTTAAATAATAAATAAATAAATAAATAAATAAATAAAAATAAATAAATAAAAATAAATACAAAATAAATAAAAATAAATAAATAAAGGTAAGAAAAGACCGTAAACTTTACAAAAGATTTTACAAAAAAAACAAAAAAAAAAAAAACAGTCACACGCGTTCCAATAACGACTATTCAAAACTATAAATGATAATTTTTATTTTATTTACAACAAAAATTGAAATTTTGTCAAATAAATTGGAGGTTTCTTTAATGTAATACATTCCTTTAATGACTGATTAAAACTATAAATCTGAATTATTTTTTTGTTTTCTTATGAAAATTAAAATTTTCTGAAAACAAATTTGTTTTCTCCCCACCACCCAACAAAAAACCGGTATACACATTTCAATAATGACTGTTTAAAATTTTAATGATTCTTTTGTTTTCTTATGAAAATTAAAATTTTGTAAAAACAAATTTGTTTTTTCCTAAAAAAAATAAAAATAATAATAATATAAAGTTCGATTATTTTATTTTGCATGTTATGCAAATACGTTTGTATATACGTACACAGTGAGCGAGGCATAAAAAATGACTAAGTTCAGCATGCGCCCCCCCCCCCAGCATTTAGTCCCAAAAGTCCCCAGAGAACCTCAAATTGGTGAAAATGAATAAACGGTGTAGTTTTACGCCTTAACATATGTAAATTTGAGTTCTGCACCATGCAAAAAAAAAAAAAAAAAAAAAAATCACTAAGTCCATCAGTCGCCCCCCCCCTTTTTTAGCCCAAAAGTCCCCAATGTCTTAATTTGAGTTCAGCACCATGCAAAACTGCTAAATAGACACAGAGAGAAAATTTTGGACAAATATGGTGAAATAGTCCAAGAAAGTGTTTTTATTAGTCCTAAAAGAGCTCCTGGACACGGTGCCCGGAAAACTCGTCCCGGGAAAACTCGTCTCGGGAAAACTCGTCTCTGGAAAACTCGTCTTCGGAAAACTCGACCCCGGAAAACTCGTCTCGCGAAAGGGGACGAGTTTTCCGGGGTCGAGTTTTCCGGAGACGAGTTTTCCCGGGACGAGTTTTCCTAAATTCACACATTCCCTGGACACACCCAAGAGTCATCGCGAAGTATAGGCAAACAAAATTATAAAGAAATCAGTAAGTTAAAACTTTTCAAAAAGTTTTATAAAAATCCAAGGCATCAATTTTTTTTATAAGCACAAAAGTGTGAATTTTAGCAATTTTGAACCCGAAAGGCACCCCTAGAGGGAGGGGGGGGGCAACCGGAGTTTTCCCGGAAAATATGTTCTGTTACATTTTTACTTATATCATGTTTGATGTTTGTGTAAAATTTCAAAAATTCCAAGGCGTAGTTATTGAAAAAAGTGCGGACGGACGAACGGACGAACGGACAAGGGTGAATTTCCAGGTCCACCCTCCTATGGTCGGGGGGACCAAAAGAGATAGTCAAAAGAAATCGGTTTGACAGCCGAAAATAAGAATATTTTTTCTCCCGATTTCGATATCCCCCCAAAAGTTCCGATTTTTCCGATTCCCGTTCCTATTCTGATTAATCGTCCAAACAAACCAAACGGAACATATCGTTAAGAGAAAGCATTTCTCAAAGCGAGAGTTATAAAATAATTCTTATTCTATTGTATATAGCTTTTTTATAGTTGCTTCTATAATTATGTAACTTTTCGTTTCGCGTCATCGTTAAAAGAAATACATTGTTCTGGATATGACCTTAAACTATATCCGATGGCGAGGCCCCAGCTTGCGGGCTCTGGGGAGTGTGGATCCTCCCTTTAATTGCCATTGCTCCCAGGTCCACTCTGACCCGGAGTGGTAGTAGGTGTTAGGGTCCCAACCATGGATTAAAAAGAAACCGACTTGCAAAAAACAAATATATTCTATTAAAAAAAATTCTTCAAAATCACCGGATTCGCCACTAAATAACCTGAAAAAGTTGATATGCCGTAAAACAAAAACAAACAAACAAAAGAAATACAACGATACGTTTCTGAGAAGTTTGTAATGGTTTTGCATTAGAGACAGTTGACCCAGAAGAGAAAGATTAATGTTCTCTTAACTAATTTTTAGAAAAAAAGGACCGACGTTGCCTGGGATTGAATGATGATCAACGAATGTTTTACGCACCTATAATTTTATTGTCATCGATATCGGTGAAATCGCCAACTTTTCAATCAAATCAGTTGATTGCCTACTCAAGTTGGGGACCCAACGCAGTGCGCCGGGAGGAACCGAACATGTCTCTTGCAGTGAATTTGTAAATAATACATTGTAGTCTACATTGCACTGTAGAGAACCTACTGTTGATTTTATAAAATTATTTTTATATATAATGGCTGGAATTAAAGTCTAAAATGCAAAGTCAAGTATCATGCTTCATTCATTTCGAACGCGCCCCTATCATATCAAAGAAACTACTGTTAATTTTACATGCCTTCTACTTGTGCGGTGATAATAGTTTGAATTTAAGTTTAAAATGAAAAAGTCAAGTATCATGTTTCAATTGTGCTTTAAACACAAACATTCATTTCAAACGCGCTCATGTCATATCCAAGAACCTACTGTTGATTATATATGCCAGGCTTTTCGGCTTTTGTGTCAATAAAACTTTTCAAATGCACTTGTGATGTTAGGCTGCATAAAAGAGGTTAAATTCGGTCAAAATCGGCTATTCCTTCTTTCATCAAACTATTTCGATTATCGGTTATCGATACTTATCGAAGACATTCCAATACAAAACCTGTATACGAACACTGCCAGGCAGATAAAGTACCAGCGTGTGAAATTTCATAAAAATCGGCCCAGCCGTTTTCGAGTCAATAGGGAACGAACTCTCTCACACACAGACAAAGTTCCTTGGTGCAGTAGTTACAGTACCCGGAAAAAATCAATTATAAAGGTGATATTCTGGAGGTTGAAGGTTCAATTCTCAGTGTGGGCGACCGAAAATTGCAATTGCGAATTATTACCTCTATCCACTCATGGGTGACGGAACAAGAACATGGTACGCCCGTGAAGTAAATAAAGGGTTCTGTTTAAAATTCCGTCCAAATTCCCGTGTAAGAGAGAAATATTCCCGAGTTCAACAATATACACATGTAGAAGGTTGGAGGTTACATCAACCGGAATGTTCTGCAAATGACACTCAAGATGAGAACAGTAGTTTGATGAACCCAAATAATACGAATAACGAATCCTCACCTAAAAAATTCAGAAAAGTTTCATTTTATTTAATAGTTGATTAAATAACTTATGTTGTCGCACTGAATATTTATATTTTTAATATTTTGTTTATTTTATTACCAGTTTTCTAGATCAGAAGTCATTCGATTACAAAGGTTTTTGAAATGGAATGATTGTCAAAAACAAACAGTCACACAAGAACATCAAGGAATTACATAATAAGAGACAATGAAATGGAGTTTCATTCGATATTCAAAAGCAACTTTATTAGTCATCTTCGTTAGTAGGGGAGTTCAAGGTTCATGCGCGCTTATATTTATAGTAGTTGCAAAAAGAATGTCTGGTGTGAGGACGTAAATTAGATATCCGACAGTTAGAGGAAAGAGGAAGAGGGTTTGTGATTTCGCCTTTTATGTACTCAGTAAAGTAATTAAGAGCTGGCTTGTGATTGGACAAGCCAGTGAGAAAATGGATTTCAAGTCTCGAGCCGCGAGAATTAGCTCCTGCCTGTGATTGTAGCAAGTTTCGACTGCTGCAGTATAGTTCTCTCGCACTGCAAGGATTGTGGCACCAGGGTCGGAAAGTGTGATTGAGAAGTCAGCGCCCCCAAAGAAGGGCACTCCGACCTGCAAAAATTCCCGGGAAGCCCCTTTGACATTCGTTTTAGCATTCATGGTTAGCGCGCCTCAGGCGATAATTAATAAACGAAGAGGGAAAGCAAGGTTTGGAGGGTGGGTCTGAAAGAACTGCATAGAACTAAATTCCCACCGCAAAATCAACAGGGACCGGGTCATTACAGGAATGGTCTAATCTTTGATGATTTGGGGGGGGGCAGGATAGAAATCTCTACGGACAGAACAGCAGAAAAAATAGATATATTGATTCATCCCACCCTTTTTTTGTTCTCTGAGCGATCTCTCTCACTGATGAGGTGTTACTACTCTTAGTTTTTTCTATATATGCTACTATGGCACGGGTTCCACAGAATTCTCTAATCAATTCACTGCTTCCTTTGTTCATGCTCGTTTCACTCGTATGTCTAGTGGCCCTCACTAATTAGCTATTTTGACAATACATCTAATTCCAGTAGCGTATTGTGAATCTCTCTTCTTGTTGACTGCTTCCCTTCCACCTACAGTTTTGCAATGGGCATCTCTAGTCGTTACGATAATCATCTTCCGTTCTTGTTACATTAAGTGGCTGCACACCTTGTCTGGAGCAATTTCCATAAAACAATTACGAATTACCTAAGATTTTGTTGTGGTACGATCCACATATACTAATTATAGCATACGTGGAGTGTCAACTATATAAATATGGTTGGTACCATGAAGACTGGAGAGACCAAATGAGAGACCAAACGAGAGACTCAGAGAGACAACGAGATCGAGAGTCGACAACCACCCAGCCGACGCCTTCTTCAGGGACTGTCTTCCCATGACTATATCTATGGACGTTATGTAAATATTGTATATCCTTTCTTGCTCTCAATATATCTGTTCTATTTTACTTTTTTGTTGTAGTTGTTTATTTCCATGTGTTCAGTCGAGATTCAACAGATTTCCACCGGGTTATGGCAGACTAAAAACAGCTAGTTATTTATTTATTGCAGACTACTATCATCATCTTTCTTAGTCGTTGTTTCACGACGTTTCGGCCAGTTATTCCTCTGGCCTTCGTCAGGTGGTAACCGCGACCGGATAGAGAATGTTCGCACATGTTTTCTCTCACATATACACACCCACATGTACGCACACACGTACGCACACACACACACACACACACACACACACACACACACACACACACACACACACACGCATATACACAGCCTCATACACACACTCACATTCATGCGCATACACACACCCGAGCTGTGACGTCACTTCCTTTTAAGTGAAAACCAGACGTGCGCACCCAGAACACTAAATCCAGTATAAAAGTCAACAAAACCTGTCAACTTCCTTTTTTCGTCCGGACCAGTGTTCGACCTGTTGAGTCGACAAACCGACCGCGCGCCCTAACGTCATTTTTCCTGCTACTGTAATGTGGGATAAGCACACGTACACTTTATACGCTTTCTCTCTCCATGAACTGGATTGACTTTCTCATTCTATCTCCCCTTCGAGTTTTGGTCCATCAAAACAGACATGAGCTTAACCCTCTCTTTCTACAGGCCGGCTTGCCACTTCCTGTTTCTCTATTGCATTCCCCTTTCCTTCCACGCGCGTAGTCGTCAACGGACGAATGAACACGTGTACACTTAAGACTTTCATTTCTCAACAGAAAATAAACGACATGTTTATTTTATTCCAGCATTTGAGTTCTTTGTTTCCTTCATTCAATTCGTTTCATTATTTTTTCTTGTAGCGAGTTAGGGTATTTATATCCTGGTCCGCAACAGAACTTCGAATCTCCTAACTGCATTCTCAGCAATTATTGCAATCTGTAGTTGTTGTCGTCTCACCACCTTTTGGCCAAGTAAGCCTTTGGCCGGCTTTGGGTAGGATTATTAAATTAATAAATAATACTCGTCTCAATAATGAATTCCAATTATATAATATAAACAGCAAGTTACATTTGATTAAATAAGGGTTTGTTTTTGAAATTCCATATATATTCTGAGTTCGACATAAAGATTCCCGAGTTCAACAAGACGCACCTGAAAAAGGTTCGAGGTTACATCGGGTCAAATATTTTGAGAATAATAGCCAAGATAAGTGCAGAACTCCGATTGAGCCAAATAATGCCCGTTTGACTAAATAGAAAATCCTCACACTGTCATAGTCACCAAAACTGAACTCATGATTTCGAACGGTGTTAATACAAAAATATACTTTTTCCCTTTTCAGACGATTGTTCACATCTTGAGTGTTATTTGAATAACGTTTCGATCGATGTAACCGCCGATCTTCTTCAGGTGTATCTTGTCGAATTCGGAAATGTTTCTGTCGAACTCGGGAATCTGCATGGAATTTTGAACGGAACCTTTTTTGTTTAATTTTCTAGGATAACATTCTCTTGTTCCGTCAGCCACAACTGAGTAAAAGTTTAAGCAATTGTATTTTTAACTATAAAGTTGTTATTTTTCATAATTACCATAAAAACACATGTTAAATGTGCAGATATTTTCTCAAACGTAACGATACACTTGTGGGGGATGATCTATCGATTTTAGTTTTACTAATAGTTTAAAATCAATAGATATTCATTATTTTAGTATTACTATCAGCCGCTTTAAAGAAAATCAAATAAAAAAGTCAATTAAAGGAATCGCTTTTGGGATCGGAAAATAGGCACAAATTTTTTCGATTCCGATACCGATTCCGATACCACAAAAAATTCCTATTTTTTCGATTCCCGAATCCGATTCCGATTAATCGTCCCAACACTAACATATATATATATATTTATATATGAACTCTCGTGCGCAATGGATACAAGTGCTAAGTCATAATCTTGTTTAAATGAAAGTTTTCTTGAAACTGAAGGTTCAATCTTTAGTACGGGCGATATTAAGAATACAATTATAAATGTCTTCAGATTAAATGAAAAGTTCCGTTTAAAAATTACCTATAGCTTCCGAGTCTACATAAACCTTCTCTCATTCCACAGAACGCATATGAAAAAAGGTCGGAGGTTACATCGGCCAAAACCGTGCCATAATAAAATAAAAGATGCGAACAATAGTCCAAATAATACAAATTAGTAGTTGTCAGAAATATTTTGAATCCTCACATAATATTCTTCATCATTCAACTGATCTCCAAGTGGCTTTTGATATTTAAAAGCGGAGATTCATTATCAAAAAAAAAAAAACAAAAAAAAAAACAAGGCGATTTAATTTCGAAAATGTTTATATCGATAAATGCGTAGCTATTCCTGTAAAATAACGGCTGACTGTAATGTCACTAAATCGTCTGTTATTTTAAAGTATCATGTTTCGAACGGCGGCATTATACCTTACATCCTCGCTTAGGTAACGATCTTGCTGTTACGTTGTGGGGTCCATAATGGGGACTCATATAATGGGGACTCATAACAAGGATGATAATGACATTTTTATTTGTTTACATCACAATGACGACGACCATGACAATTCTTGGGGACTTCATATTATTAATACGGAGCTGAGACATGTATGTAGCAGTTCTTATTAACACAGAGGGGAAATACATAATACTTGGAAGGGATTATACAAAGTTCGTTAAAGATGATGATCAAAACACATTTACCTTTCAGTAGTAATGACGACACGAAGACCAGCAGTTACAAAATATAGATGGTGATTTTTATTCATCAGCCGGCTGGTTGATGACTCAGGAATTCAAGCTTGTATGGCTAAATGTTCTCCCTCCTCTTTCGCCTCTAAGTGCGTCAGTTCTCTCTAAGTCACTGTCCGACTCTCGTCTGTGACTGTGATTGTGATTCTCTCCCTAACATCGAACCCCATTTCAATATATTGACAATCTCCTTTCTTTATGACGTCAGAGGCCTGCTGTCAACCAACGTGACTTTATCACGTTTCAATTCACCTATGTCTTTTGCACATGTATATACACACCTCTGATAAACAAAAGAAATCCGTAAATTAAATTGTATCATTTAACCTATGTGTTGCTTAACATTTTCAACTTTGTTATTGTCCATTCTTTTAACTGATATATTTAATATCCAGTTATTTCTAAAAGAATGGACAATAGCTTATCATCGACATAATTAATATTTAGTTATTTCTAAAAGAATTAACAATCGACTGCATTCCTAGGATTTCAATTATCCATTATATTTGAACACTTGCGTACAGGGTTCGATTCTAGCCATTTCCTAATATCATTTTCACTTATCTAGTCTGTCTTCTTATTTAAATGAGAAGGGGAGGGCCCTTCTTATGTAACATTGCGCCTTACTTTAATGTGTCGAATCCATGACACTTAAGTAATGGCCTTGTGTTGTCTTATGGCCTCGGAGAAAGATATGCAAACAGAGAAATCTCTGTTCTTTTCTTTTAAAGATAAAATAGTTTCCCGTCTTGATTTGACTTTTGTAACGTCATTTCTTTGCTCTGGTTTTTATACACGGTGAGTCACGGGAAACAGATGTTTTTACGGAAAACAAATCTCTGCGAATATTATTCCTAAGCAGGTTTAAAGACTCCCTCCTTCATTTTCTATGCCTTTCTCAAGGAGAGCACGGAGCATTCTAAAATACCCATTTCCCGTGATTCACTCTGTACAACGGTATTTTTTTTTTTTTTTTTTTTTTTTTGCTTAACGCCTTTTCTTTACAAACCATCGTCTTGGAGAAAGAACTTTGAAAATAATCCCAAACTGATTTGAGGTTAACAATCGCTGTTCGCAGATCGCCATTTCACGTCTGTGTCCGTTCACGCACGAAATGAAAAAGTTAACATTCTGCAATAAGTTCAGACTCGCCTGGTGAAGTCTAGATTGCAATGGCGACAATTGATCGACGGGTAATCCCGTATCATTCGGGACAGAAACGTCACAATTCCTGAGTTCAACAGAAAGATCCCCGCATTTGATAAGATACACTTGAAGAAAGTCGGGTGTTACATCGACTGAAATGTGAAAATAACACTCAAGATAAGAACATTAGTCTCAGGAATTCAAATGATACGAATACATAAACCATAATTCTATGGCAACGCTTGTTAAGTAGCCACTTAATGTGAAGAGCTACCAGTTTTGAGTTCAGTTTTGGTGGCTTTGGCGGAGTGGGGATTTTCTGTTTAGTACAAACTTCGTCTAACGTGCATTATTTGGGTCAATCGGAGCTCTGCACTTATCTTGGATATTATTCCCAAAATGTTTGAGCCGATGTAACCCCCAACCTTCTTCAGGTGCGTCTTGTTAAACCTGGGAATCGTAATTTCGAACTCAGAATATGTATGGAACTTCAAAAACAATCCCTTATTTTAATACAAAAGTAACTTACTGTTTATATTATTACCACCTGACGAAGGCCAGAGGAATAACTTGCCGAAACGCCGTGAAACAACAACTAAGAAAGATGAGGATAATAATCCACTATAAATACATTTATAACTTGCTGTTGTTTTGTCTGCCATAACCCGGTAAAAATCTGTTTTATTTTTTACAAGGTGATCACCACTTATCAAGGCCCGGAAGCCATTCAGGGATAAGGGTTATTGCATGTACAGTACGTTAGTGTGGGGGTTTAATAAAAATGTCTACTTAAGGGGGCGGTTCATCAGGAATTTGTTTACGTTGGACTTGAAGACATCCAGATTCTAGTCAGGTGGGAAGCAGGCAGACGGAACAGAGTTCCACAGGCGTGCAGTTCTAAGAAAGAAGCTTTGTTCATAGAATCTTGATTTAAGCACAGATAAAGAGTGGGGGAAATTTTTGACAGTGGTTTCAGCTAGACGGGTGTGTTTCGTAAAAGATTTGCGGGGGGGGACTAGAGATTGGAGCTAAGACGAGCACCTGCCATGGAAATAACGATAAAACAGAGATAGGCTCGCAACGTCTCCCTGCATATATATATATATATATATATATATATATATATATATATATATATATATATATATATATATATATATACTAGCTGTACCCGGCCACGCGTTGCTGTAGCTCAGTTTGTTAAAATGGAACACATTCCCCAAGAAAAATTTCATTTTGTTCGTTTATTTACTTTTATTATTTTTTTGCAATTTTTTTAATCAATAAAAGTTGTTATTCCCCCCCCCCCAAAAAAAAAGATGAATTTTTTACCATAAATTGTTAGGTGAAAGTTTATGTTTTTAAAACAACCAACCAACCAACCACAACCAATCACATTTCCATACTTTGTGTGCCAGGCGCGTACGCCGACACCACAATTTTAATGAATCATCATTATGCCAGATCAAACACACCCATTCCTGTGTCTCGATACATCTTCTATCATTATATGTGATCAGTTTTCTATAATAGTCAACCATATAGTAGCCTATTCGTAACCAGACACACACACAGGCGTTCAGCTTTATATCATAGATATATAGCCAAGTTTCATGTACAACGCTTCTTTTTAAGAACGACTCGCCCGTAGAACTCTGTTCTGCTGGCTTGCTTCCCAGCTGACTACAACATGATTGTTTTCACGTCCAACGTAAAAAAGTTCTTGTTGACCCGTCCCCATAAATAATCAAATTATACCCAATTTTCCCGCTAACGATTACTATGCTGTGGTCCCGGTGACCACGGTACACTCATTAATTTTTATCTTTAAGTGGCCTTCGAGCCTTAATAAAGCATGTTTCCTTTGTAAAAGGAAAAAAGTACGTAGTCATATAGAACATTTTTTTTTATTCTTGTAGTTTGATTTCATTCAATGGTGTAATAGAAGGAGTGGATATATTGCGAGGGTTTGGGGCATCGAATTTCATTTTCTCATATTTCATTGTGTTGGAAATGATACTTCTGTCTTTTGGGCTTTCAATGACGGAATCGAACCCAGACACCACCAGGACATCACCATATCTCTGTATCCCACTGCCTGAAGTAGGATTTTGTATATCTTTTTTATGCAAATAAATCCTCCATTTAAAGAAGCCTTGTGTTCCGTAATTCGATCGACGACAAAGACAACACTAGTGTCTATAAAGAGATTATACACACGCGACAAAATTTTGCTGTTTGTCGACTTGTTATTTCTGTTTGTTTGTAATCATCACTTATCACAACCTGAAGCCACTTGAGGACAAAGTGATAACTTTACTGTTAGTTAACTAACCGATGACGAATATTATAAGAGGGATTAAAATAATGAATGAAATGAAAAAAAAATATGATTACTTATGGGAACGGTTTATGACAAACATTTCTTGATATCTGATTTGGATACGACCATGGTATATAGTCTGCGGGAAAGCAGACCCGGGGTAATGTATTCTACAGAGCGAAATTATTTTTTTTTAATTTTTACTAAAGTCAACATTTATCAAAGTCCAAAGCCACTGGAGGATAACGGTTGATGAGATGATTGGCCGTAAATGTACCAAGTGTTTATTTAATAATTGTCTGTCGTTTCTTTTCTTCTGTTTTGTATTCTTGTTTATTAAATAAGAATAACATGTTAAGGATAAGGGTTTACTGATATGGACGGTTTGTATAATCAACGATGAAAAATATTATGAGAGGATATAAAAAAAGATTACTTATAAAAACGGTTCTTATAACTATTTACTCTAATACCTTCTTTCCTCGCACCGCTTACCCTTGGAATTCTATTTCTGCTTCCTGTTTCCCGAACTTATTTGCACCTTCCCCCCTTTTTTCTTTCTTATTTCACCCCTGATTTTCTTTGTATTATTATCCTTCTTCTCTTCTTATTCTTATTGTGAGCCATACAAAGGCACCAAAAGTTCATATTAGAAATTTAAATGTAATGCGAACAAGCAACCCGATAGACAACTCCCCACTTAGTAGGGTCCTTATAAATCTGGCCCCTGTTTACAGTAACCCACGTAGTGGCAATATACTTTATCTGGAGTTAATAAAAGTAATTTTTTAAAAATATTTGTTGATATTCATTTTAAAGACCACTGTGTTCTAGTCTGAGGAGAAGCACTTCCATAGTAATGTGTTTTCACACACAGAAACTTTGTCCAAGAAAATTCTGCTGGAAATTTATTTCGTCATCATCATATTGTATAGATCAGACGATTCTATTTTTAGCATTTGTTTCCCCGATATTTTTCTAGTTAGAATTCTTTGTGGAAAGTCATCGGGTACTTACAGGCGGGTCTATCTGAAGATTGCCAATATCATAAGTGAAAGTGGAACGAACTGGAATCGAACTTGGAATAGCCAGGTCGTCAGTTCATGAAGTTAACCATTAACCACCGTCATCTCCCGAGGTTTAGTTAATGCTCGGTTTAGTAAAGTTATGTAAATGCATGCAAAGCAGGTAATCTTTACTCTTATAGTTATAATAATTTAGTCCGGCAAGCTAGTCTAATTTACATCTGGAATGGTCGTTATTTGTTGGTGTTCATTTCGTTAATTTTGAATTTGAATATTTGTAAAAAAAAAAAAAAAAAAAAAAAAATTAATACAAAATATTTTTTTTCTTTCTTTCTTTCATTCTTAAAATTCGTTTATTTATTTATTCGTAATTTTTGTCCTAATTTTGTTTTTCTTGTCTGGTTGTGTCAGTTGGAAATAGTGTGTGGTGTCTGCGTCGAAGTGGGGCGATCCCGACTCCGGCAGACTCGCAGGCGTCACGCGCAATTCGACAATGCAAATAACAGGAGAAATCAAGGGAGAACAAAAAGAAGAGAGAAAAAAAGAAAAAAAAAAGGTAAAGTGTTTCGTATAAAGTCATCCTCGTAATTATTAGGGTATATCATTACTAACATTGAGTGCTGGTAACAGCTTGGGGTCTGCACCAGCGTTTTGGGCGCACTGGTTGTTTGTGCCTTTTTAAATTTTTTTTCTTTCGAGTGTGTAAGGTGTGTGGGAGGGGGGGTGCTGAGGAGCAATTTTGTGCGAGGATACTGAATTGGAATTGAGAAACGGTTAGAAGAAAAAGAAGAAAGAGATAAAGAAGAAAAAGAAAAACTAGTATTATTTCTAGACAGAAACAAAACTGGGTGGGGAAAGAGGAATAAGACTAATAAGACAAGGAAGAAGTAGATAAAGAGGAAGATGAAAAAAGGTAAAAAACTAGAAAAGAAGAAGAAGAAGAAGAAGAAAGAAGAGGAAAAAAGAAGAAAAAGAAGAAAAAGAAGAAAAAAATAAAAAATAAAAGAAAAAGCAAAAAGAAGAAAAAGAAGAAGAAAAAGAAGAAGATGAAGAAAAAGAAGAAAAAGTAGAAGACAAAAGAAAAAAATAGAAGAAGAAGAAAAAGAAAAAGAAGAAAAAGAAGAAGAAAAAGAAGAAGAAGAAAAGACTACACAATAACAACAATAACAACAGCAGCAGCAAGAACGGGGGAGCATATAAATAAAAAAAATGCTTGAAAAAAAAAAAACAATGAGAAAAATTTTCAGAGGAATAAAAAGTAAATGAAGGAAATGCAAAAGAAAGAAAAAGAAAAGAAGAAATAGAAGAAGAAAGATATCCAAAACAACGAAGAACGAAAAAGAAGAAAAAAAGAAGAAAAAGAAGAAAATAACGAGAAAGATATCCAAAGCAAAGGTAAAAAAACGAAGAAGAAAAAAGAGAAAAGAAGAAGAAGAAGAAGAAGAAGAAAGAGAATAAGAAGAAAGAAAAAATGACGAGGAGGAAGGAGTAGATTAAGGAAGAAAAAAAGGAAAAAAATAATTGAAAGAAGAGAATATTAAGAACGGAAAACAGAAAAAGGAAGAAGAAGAAGAAGAAGAAGAAGAAGAAAACGAAGAAGATATAAAAAGAAGAAAAAAAAGAGAATAATAAGAAGTAAAAAAGAAAACAAAGAAACAATTGAATTATAAGAAGGAACAAAGAAAAAAAGAAAAAAGAGAGAAGATGAGGGACGAAAACAGACAAAAAACGAAGAAGAAAGACAATTATAAGAAAAATGAATAAATAAAGTAAAGAAGGAAGAAATAATAAGAAGGTAAAAAGAATAATAATAGCAATAAAAGAATAATAATAGCAATAAAAAGAATAATAAAAGCAATAAAAATAATAATAGCAATAAAAAGAATAATAATAGCAATAAAAGAATAATAATAATAGCAATAAAAAGAATAATAAAAAGGATAAAAGACAAAGAAAAAATGGGAGATTATGGAGAAAAAAAAACAAAGACGATGAAGAAAGAGAATAAGAAAGAAAAAAAGAAAAAAGGGTAAATTTTTAGATTAGGTCCACCTCCCTAATGTTCTTCTAAATGACGACTTTTAAAAGTTTTTGACTATGCTGAATACGGAAATCGCATTGAAATTTTGCAGAAATATGTAGTTATCGAGATATAAAAAGTTGTATTATGCATTGTATTCTTTGGCGGCCATCCTTTTTACGCGCGTGCTCGCGCCATAAACAAATCCACGGGCGTAACAAAGATGACCGCCAAACAATACAATGCATAACACAACTTTTTATATCTCGATAATTACATATTGCTGCAAAATTTCAATGCGATTTCCATATTCAGCATAGTCGAAAATTTTTAAAAGTCGTAATTTTAAAAGAAAATTGTGGAGGTGGACCTAAAAAATACCGAAAAAAGAAAATATTGCAAAAAAGACAATAATTAGAAGGAAAAACGAAAAAATGAGACAAAGAAAAATTAGAGAATAATTAGAAAAAAAAAAGAAGACGAAGAAGATGGATAATTTTAAGAAAGAAAAAAAGAATACAAAGAAAAAAAGATAATGATAAAAACGAAAAAAGATTTTTAAAAAATAGTAAAAAAGAAGACGAACAAGATGGGGAATAATGTGAAGGCGGAAAATGAAAAAAAAAAAAGAAAGAATAAAAAGAAGTATATTTTTCTTTTTTTTTTATTCACAGAAAATAAAAAAAAATGGTTAGAAATAGAAATGAGAAGATTAAAAAGAGGCAAATTCACAAGAAAAAAAAATGCCGGGTGGGGTTGAATTTATAAACGTGATAATAAGAGAAAAGATCGCGAGACAAAATGCAGAAACGGAGACGCAAGAAAATGTATGTAAATGACGAGTCGAAATCGTCGTACGCGGATTTTGAAACCGAGCGAAAATTAAATAATAATCTTAAATGGTTTGTTTAAAGGCGCCAGCAAAGTGTCTACGAATAATAATTTGATCGAACTCTTCATCATCATCATCATAATAATAATAATAATAATAATAATAATAATATATATATATATATATATATATATACTAGCAGATGTTTGTTTTTGTTTTTTTTTACGCAGGAATCACCACTTATCAAAGCCCGTAGGCCACTCGAAGATAAGGTTTAATGGGTATACATTAGTCAATGTGATTATAGCGTAGTAAACATAAGTAGTGGGAATTTTGTAAATTGGATTACTTAGAGGGACGGTTCATTTAAGAACTTGTTTACATTGGACTTGAAGACAATCAGATTGTAGTCAGCTGGAAAGCAGGCAATCGGAAGAGAGTTCCACAGGCATGCAGTTTTAAGAAGGAAGCATCTTTTAGGTTTAGGCACAGATATAGAATGTGGGAAATTATTGATAGTGGTTTTAGTTAGACGAGTGTTTTTCGTGAAAATTTGGCGAGGGGGGCATAGATTGAAACTCAGACAATGCATTACTCGATATTAAAAGTAACGTTAAATTCTTTTTAAAAGTGAAGTAAAAAAAAACAAAACCAAAGAAACTGAAACATTTGCACGCGACTATTATATTTTTTGTAAACAGTTCACTTGTTCTGAGTAACAAAAAAATACAAGAGCTAAGATCGAAACCTAACCCTAAAGACCGTAAGTCCAGTACGATAACCATTAGACCAGCTTGCTAGGATCATTAAAAAGTGTTTTCAAACCTACTTATTCTAAACATAAGGAAGTTGTTATGTGGATAATCCGCGCATGCAAAGTCGTGAAACAGTTGAAGAACAGATAATAATCCAATGATCTCTCCCCAAGTATTAATTTTTTCAATTTTTACACTTTAGTCGCCCTTTTCCCCGGAGGAAACCCAATTAAAAAGTTTTTCACGTGTCTGAATACCCTATATACCAAATTATAAGTCTGTAGATCTAAGATTCGTTGAGTATATAAGTTCAGAATTGTCCTCTCACACACATACAGCACATTCTCTCTCTCTCTCTCTCTCTCTCTCTCTCTCTCTCTCTCTCTCTCTCTCTCTCTGTTTATCTACCTGCATATATATATAGAGAGAGAGAGAGAGAAAGAGAGAAAGAGAGGGAGAAAGAGAAAGAGGGAGAGAGGGAGAGAGATGAAAATGAACAAACCGTGTTATATGTTCATCAACGTTTCATCTTTATTTCGAGACTTCCTCGGGAAATAAAGACAAACCCTTGACACATAACTCGGTCTGTTCCATTTATTTCTCTATTTTGTCGGAATACTATTTCCATTAATCTCATTATATATATATATATATATATATATATATATATATATATATATATATATATATATATATATATACAACAATTTTCTTATTTCGTTTCAAGCTATGCCAAAAAACTGCTGAAACTGCTTACAATATCAACGAAGCATTTGGCCCAGGAACTACTACTGAATGCACAGCACAATGGTGGTTTAAAAGTTTCGTGACGGCAACAAGAGTTTTGAAGATGATGAGCGTAGTGGTCGGTCATCGGATGTTGACAACAATCAATTAAGAACCTAAGTCGAAGCAAATCCATGTGCAACGAGAACTTGCTTCTGAATTAGACGTAACGTATACGACGATTTCCAATCCCTTCAGAGAGATTGGAAAGACGATAAAGGATGCCTTACTAATTGAACGATAACCAAAAGAAACGCCGTTATGAAGTGTAATCTTCTTTTACCCCAAAGAGTGTCATGCTGATTGTTTGGTGATCTGCGACCGGTTTCATCCGTTACAGTTTCTTGAATTATGGCGGAAAAGTGCTATCAATAAATGTATGAAATACATCAGAAACTTTGACAACAACACCCAAGTATCCTCCACAACAATGGCCGACCGCACTTTGCTAAACCGACCCTGCAGGAGTTAAACGAACTGGGCTACGATACCCTGTCTCATCCGCCATACTATCTAGACCTCTCACCTTTTGACTATCACTTTTTGAAGCATCTCGACAACTTTCTGCGTGAGAAATATTCCAAGAACCGCAACAATATCAAAAACGCTTTCGGCGACTTCATTGCCACCAGAACGCAAGATTTTTATGATACTGGCATAGACACACTTGTTTTGCGTCGGCAAAGGTGTGTTGATTCTGATGGTGCTTATTTCGATCAATAAATTTTTATTTGAGCCGAGATATGTTCATCTGAATTTAAAAATTAAAAACCGCAAATAAGTTTTTGTCAACATGAATATATGTTCAAAATCGTAAAAATATGTAAGGAGGTGAGCGACGCTTTTTAGGACTGGTTTCCATAGTAACCACGTCGCTTCAGCGACTACTGTTGCTATCAATTCACTGCGTTCGGGGAAAGAGAAATAACAAGTGACACAGAGCATGAAAGCATGGAAGGAGAATAATTTGGGGGGATTTTATTGAAAGCAGACGAGTTCCGTTCATTGTTATTTAGGTTACGTTTATGGGGCAAAAAATAAGAGTGAAATTAAACAAAGAACGAGTGAAATATTGGAAGCCTGGAAAAATCATGGATTACATAGAAAAATGCGAGGATGAAAAGTAATATGGTAATTTTTTTATTCAATTTATAACATTATATAATCAATTCTTAATGCTGCAATATTTTAAGTTGTAAATTTATTATATTTTTTATCTTGTCCTTTTCTTTTCCAGTTTTAACAACTAATCCTTTACTTTTCCATATTACTTTTCATGCTCGCATTTTTTCAGTGTAATCCATGATTTTTCTAGGCTTCAAGTTTTAACAACTAGTCCTTTACTAAAGTAAATTCTTTAATTTCAGTCTTATTTTCTGTCCCCATAAACACATATATAATAATTAAAACATTATGTCTTTGTTTATTTCTTAAGAATTTTATTTTCTGATTTCTTTTTCTTTAGATTTTGACAAACTCCTTCGTTCCGATTTTTCCCTCTGCCCGGAAATCAATTGTAATTACCTGTTTTCTTACAGTTCTGGATGAATTTTTTTAGATGAGTGCTGATTGTCTGTATTACTATCCAGACCGAGCGTAGATATTAGCAGTATATGGGAACCGCTAAATATAAAGAAAAACAAAAATTGTACAAACCCTCCTTTAAATTTCAACGGTAAATAAAAGGGACATGATCCCGTCAAAATTTATTAAGGTAACCCACCCTTGTCAACCAAATTTCTTTCACACATACGAAACCACGGAAAAAAAAACAAACAACAACTTTTCTACTTTCTTTTCTAAGATGACGACAAGTATTCCTGACGAGGGTCGGAGGCTACACCAATCGAAACGTTGCACAAATAACACTCAAGGTGAGAACAATAGTCCGATAAAAACATATAATTCCTTTTCCATGCTGATTGCCACTATCATCGGTCATGTGCAGTTCCAGGTGGTCCACCTTCCCTGGCTTTGGTTTCTCTCTCTAGGAAGAGGTTAGTTTAAAACTAATCATCTGAGGCGCCCCTAACGAGGAATCCCAGATTGCCCAAGCATTATTTTTGCGCGTCAGATCGCTCCTATTCGGGAGCGCTGGCTTTTCAACCACTATTTCCGACCCTTGTGTCACACTTGCTGTGTGAGAGCAATAAATACCTTCATTTCAATATTTTATCCGTCAACAACTTTTTTCTCTTTCTTTCTTTCTTCTTTTTCTTTCTTTTTCTTATAATCACGTTTTCTCTGCCCCTTTCTCTCTCCCCTCTCTCTTTCTCTGATTCGCCTTTACTTCCCCCTACATTTTTTATGTAATCGCTTAAATCTTTGATAGAGGGAAGCGAGCAATACTTTGACTGGGTCCCAAGATGCGAGCATATCCGACATGCTAAAGATCCACTAAGCCAAATAAGAAATAACAAAAAAAAAAAAAAATTAAATAAATAAAGGCTAGGTCTCAACCACCCCCTTTTCCAACATGGCGGCCGTGGCACCAGATAAAACCGCACAGCGGCGCAATCAGTCATCTGCCTTAATGCAGACCACCAAGATAGCGTACGAGTCAACGCGACGTAACGTGATTTGACGAGATCTTTCGAGATAATCTCCGATTATGCACGACAAGCTTGTGAACAAGCCCGTTGGGGATATAAGTGCAACCGTTCCCGGGGGGGGTGCAACGAGAAGAAAATATAAATATCTTCGACTGAAGTTGGACATTAGCAATGCTTCTTCGAACGGAAGAGAGACTTCGTCTAGGGAAAACTAGATGCGAAAGATTCCTTAACAGATTCTGTTCATTTGATTTGTAGTACAACATTTGATTTTTTTTCAACTGCAAATACTCTCTCTCCCTATCTCCACCTCTCTCTCTCTCTCTCTCTCTCTCTCTCTCTTCACACATATATATATATATATATATATATATATATATATATATATATATATATATAAGTTTCGTGGTTTAATTATATATTCTGAAAAAACAACATATAGAGGCATATATTTGATTTAAGAATTTATTGCTTGACAAAGGAATATATAGAAAGGGCTGTTTTAATTTCCTTAATCCATGGATTTTCAACAATGGCTCATATCATCAGAGGAAATGAAATGCAGTTAGCAAAATGTTCAGCCGCGAATGGACGCTTATCTCGCCTATATATATATATATATATATATATATATATATATATATATATATATATATATATATATATATATGTATATATATATATATATATATATATTTAAATAAGGGAGTAGTCACAAACAATGTGTATTTTTTAACATTATTTTATTATTCCGTGTCTTGGTTTTTCATTGAGAATTATGTTTGGATCATTGTAATAATGTTTTTAAGTCAATGAACGCGCGTTTCAGACATTCTGTCTAACGTTCTCATCAGAAATTATTTTTAAAAGACGAACGTAAAGGAAGAAATACAAAGAAAGTAAACCATGACTAATGTTTGTGCAAAAAAATTTTAAGAAAGGACGAGATTATTGAGAAAAATGCGAACAAATGAACGAATGAGCGATTTGGGGGGCAATTTCACTCCTATAATGACGCTTACAGAGGCAACCAACGTTATCCTGAAAAATTCGTTATGTCAAAAATTTACTTTCACCATTACTAATGTTTGTGCAAATTTAAAAAAATCCCAGACGTGGTTATTGAGAAATGTATGGAGAAATGAACGGATGAACGATTTGTGAATATTTTTACTCTTATAATCGCCTATCGAGTGCCAACCAGAGTTATCCCGGCAAATTCATTCTGTCAAAAATTTACTTTCACCATGTCTAATGTTTGTGCAAATTTTAAAAAAATCCTGGGCGTTATTATTGAGAAAAGTACGAACAGACGAACGGACGAACGGGAGTGAATTATTAGATCCAATCCCTCCTTTGTCGGGGATCACTAAAAAAATAAACATAGAAAGAAAACGAAACAATAATAAACCTAAAAAAAAAAAAAATGGAAAAGGTAGAATTTGGTTGTTTATCGTGTAAAATGTAAGCCGAGTGGAAGCCAAATTATCTCGAACCACAGACGAAAACAAATAAAATAAAAACATACAAACCAGATAAAAACTAAACTACATGTCCGTCTCCCCGACAACATTCATCTAAATAATTTTGACAGTTTTATAGCGTTTTCGTTTTTTCCTTTTTTTTTTAACATGGCGGTTGATTCGAGGTAAGAAGATCTTCGCCGAGTTCTTTTAGGCGACAGGAGGTGGAAAGGATGACAGCTCATTTGCCTTTTTACATCTCTTATCATATACATAGTTAAGCCGATTTTCTCTCTATTTCTTGGACGATTTTCGGGACAAACATTGTGCTTCTTTGTTAAAATCTACTTCACCGATTTTCATATTTAATCCTGAGCAATATTTTCTATATCTTATTATATAAAAATTTA
>NC_136517.1:79997755-80007755 GCF_053919585.1 Euprymna scolopes
TGGCTTAGTAGTTTCTGAGAAATTTTCTAGAGTAAATTTTGTTTTGTGGTGGCTGATTTCTATTAATCCTTATTAATCTTTCCTTGTGTATCGAACGGATACCATAATACTAAGTCTACTGCACCGTATGATAACAAAGGTTTATACAAAATTTCAGCTAGATCGGCTCACTAGTTCCCCCCCCCCCAAAAAAAAACACGGAACGGACAGACAAACACACAAGCATATTAGGATAAATATTATATAGAACCCTAGTTAGTTCGTTATAATTACATCAATGTAAAGTGTTTACTAAATGTATTATATAAAAAGCTATATGTCTGTCTGTTGGTCTGTCTGTCTCCATATTTTCAAACTCTATCTCCTCCGAAACTAAAAGTCGTAGAGCGAGTCTCACATGATTGTTTTTTTTTTTTTACAGGCCGTTATTTTGTGGGTCTTGAGCCTCTTAAAGTAGTTTTTAAGGGGTCAACAATGGATCAAAATTTAAAAAAACCGTTGTTTTGTTCATTCATCTTAGTTTATTTTTTTATTTTTAATCGGTTTATATGCGTGTCGAGTACAATCTTAACATCACCAGCTTTGAATGTTTAAGTTTCGATTCTAGCTGATGGCACCTAAATAATTTTTTTAATTTTTATTTTGGAAATCACAATTTCATCTTCTATAATATAAATCTCACCTGTCTGTTTAAATGTATGTATGTATGTATGTATGTATGTATGTGTGTATGTGTGTGTGTGTGTGTGTATGTGTATTGGGGTGGATAGGGCTCCCGTAAGCCGTGGTAAAGGCAACCTTTCTAGGAGAAGCAAATCTCTGATTTAAAAAACCATAAAGCGGGAGACCAGTACCCGAATTAAGCTGGTCTGCAGTTTAATTTGTTGCTGGCTATCTTGCTCTTGCTTGTTGCTGGATGGCAACATTCTGAACCGAGAGAGATACTTAGCTGTCGTACAAAGCTAAGACTCTGTAACATCATCTTTGTATAGATACTCCCTCAGGCATTTGGGCTCATGGATTTTAAATGTCTGTGGGAATGGCTCTCGTCTGACAAGACGTTGCAATCATCATGTATGTATGTATATGTGTATGTCTGATTAAAATTTTCGACAGAGGCGACGGATTTGCATGAGATCGGTTTCTTTATAAGGTCGGCCCTTAGGACGACAAATATCGAAAAATTAGCTAAAACCATTAATTTCTTTAACCTCAACTAGGCACTTTTTTAAAGGAAGGTGTCGCGTTTTTCGCCGACATTTTCGAAAGTCATGCCCTTTTTGGATTGATTGGCCTTAATTTAAACCTACGTCATTTCCGGTTTGGCGATGGGCGCAACAGCAAAGATGTCACTTTTTTTCACGTTTTTTTCCTCTTTCGCGGTATGGGGTCGAGCCTGCCTACTACCAGTATCCCCCCCCCCCCAACACACACCTCCAAACACTTGGTCAACGCCGGGCGCCTAGGCTAGTAATAATATATACGTAATCAGGAAAAATTAAAATATCATTTTTAAGCGTATTTTACGCCCGGGCAAAGCTGGGTACCCCCACCTATTTAATTGACAATAAAAACCTCGTCACCTGAAGTTCTTTCGGCATAGGCTTTTGCACTGTCTTTTTTCTGCCCCTTTCAGCTTTTTTACAAAAATTTCATTTCTTTTTCTCTCTCTCTCTCTCTTTAGCTTTTTACCCTTGCAAAACTTTCAAGTGCAAGCACTTCACGTCTACGTGCGAACATTTTTTGTCTTGTGAAAAGCGTTTGGAGGATTGTTATGCGTTTTTTTTTGTTTTTCACAATAACACGTTATCACGTATGTTCTTTGAAGTTCTAGAAAGAGGTAATGCGTCGACAGAATATATATATATATATATATATATATATATATATATATATATATATATTTTTTTTTTTTTTTTTTTCTGTCGACGCATTACCTCTTTCCATAATTTTTCATCTGTGTCTTATCTCGCTATTATATATATATATATATATATATATATATATATATATATATATATATATATATATATATATATATATATAGCAGGAGACCCGATATATATATATATATATATATATATATATATATATATATATATATATATATATATATATATATATATATAGCAGGAGACTCGATATATATATATATACATATATATATATATATATATATATATATATATACATATATGTATAGCAAGAGACTCGATATATATATATATATATATATATATATATATACATATATATATATATATATATATATATATCGGATCTCTTGCTATATATATATATATATATATATATATCGAGTCTCTTTCTATATATATATATATATAGACATACATATATATATGTGTGTATATATATATCTTGCTATTATATATATATATATATATATATATACATATATTCGTCACTTTTGTACAATGTTTTTATATATTGAGTATATTTACCTGCATATCATATCTAGTTCATATATATATATATTCCCTTTCCTTCTTCCCCCCTCTCTCTTATATATATATATATATATATATATATATATATATATATATATATATATATATATATAATATAAAGCTGGATGCGTCAGTGTGTGTGTGTGTGTGTGTGTGTGTGTCTGGTCATGAATTGGCTCCTATATGGTTGACTATTCTATTTATACAAAAATGATGACATATAATGATAGATGTATAGAGAATGAGTATGTTTGATTTGGCAGAACGGTGGTTCATTAAAATTTTGGGGACTGTCTTCGGGCTTGGTCCACAAAGTATGGAAATAAAAAATTTAAAAAAAAAAACGTTTACAAGTGTTTTTGATATAAATTTACATAAGAATACTTTGATAAGTATGTTTTAACTTAAATAGGGATGGTATAATAAAATTGTGGGGTCTGTGTTTGCGCCTGGCCACCATGGAATGGAAATAGGCACAAACTTTAATGAAGACTTTTCATATCTATCCGCGAAAGTATACTTTGATAATTATGTTTCAGTTTGAAGAAATATGGTATAATAAAATTATGGGGTGTTCGTTCGCACCTGACCTCCATAGAATGGAAATATGTCACAAAGTTTAACAAGTTTTTTTTTAATATAGATCCACAGAATATTGTGATAAGTGTTTCAATGTGAACAGGTATGGTATAATAAATTATGGGGTTTATCTATTTTATTTTTACTTTCATCATATTTTGCTTTGGTTTTGATACCCCCAAATTCGAAGCTATCTCTTTACAACCCTTCGTTTTCACAACCTATCATACTTTCATAAATCAGAGTCCATTTTCTATAGGCTGTTTTTGAACCCAGTCAATGACGGGTACTTTTGCACGTATATATATATATATATATATATATATATATATATATATATATATATATATATATACGTGCAAAAGTACCCGCTAGATTCAGCCACTCTGATGAGTCGTGGACGACGAAACACGTGTCAGTGGATAATTATATTTTAAAAGTTATATATATATATATATATATATATATATATATATATATATATAGTAAGTTATAAAATATATAATATATCTGTATATAGAGTCCTAGAGTGGATGAAACGCGGAATATTCAGTGTAGCTTAATCGCCATATATATTTTATAAATTACTAACTAGCTCTCTCTACGTATTGAGGACTTTTGAAGTAAATACTTCAAGTTTACGCATAAATCTATAATTTCGTATATTAATTTTATGTGAGTAAATTAAGTAGCTATATTTATATATATATATATATATATATATATATATATATATATATATATATATCAGAGAGAGAGAGAGAGGGGAGGGAGAGATCAATATATAGAGATAGATCATCAATATAATAAGAAACTGAAAATATAAAAATACTAATGCATATATAGATTTATTCATTTATTCAATAAGGAAGATGAATCTTATTAGTTTATCTTACTATATATGTAGATATATGTATATATATATATATATATATAACGGTTAGATACAGACCAAAAAGCATAATGAATTGAAAAAATAAAAAATGAAAACAAAGGTTAGCTAACCAGGTTTCGTTCCTCGCTTATCAAAGTTAAATCAAGGAAAATGCGATTTAAAACAAACAAAAAAAAAGTCATGAATATGGCGGGGGTAGGAAAAAATAAACAGAAATAAACGGGGTAAAAAATTACATAGAGACTAAATTAAGTCCTAGAAGATTTTCTTTTTGCTGGCAAAGAGAAGGTCTCAAAGATTAATAAAAAGAGTCTCTAAAATTTTCAAATGATAGGGAGATTGCGACTTACTAAGGATCCGTAAACATATCAGCACTGAAATTCGTGGCACACGCATGGTTATTTATAAGATGGTCGCAAATCGCAGAACCATACGGAGTACTCAGAACATCCGAGGGTGAAAATTTTGCATAACGAATCTTTGAAGGCACATGCTGTTTTAAACGAAAATCTAGTCTTTGCGATGGTCGCCCAACATAGTGCGCACTGCAACTACATTTAAATAAATAAATGATAGAATTATTATGGTGGGGGGGGGGAGAACATCTTTGCGAATAGATGGCAACATAAGCCTAGTTGAAAAAACAACACGCGGATTCGATGCAAAATAACACCGTTGCACACACAAAGAAATATTGCTTAGCAAATCGATCACTTATGTTACCTAGCCAAGGTAGACGTCTATTACATCTATTAGCTTTAATTTCTTTGGGGTTATGAAAATTGGAAACTTTCTTATTGATAGTAGTTTCAACAATATCTAAGGGGTAACCATTATTACAAAGGGTCTTAATGATAAATTTGAGTTCGTCATCCAAATTAACTTCAGAACAAATCATCAAGGCCCTATGTGCTAAAGTTTTGATTAAATCATATTTTTGGTTTATAGGACAAAATGAGTATCAACGCGTATAGAGACCCGTAAAAGTTGGTTTACGATAAACAGAAGTAAGAAAACACGAGGATGTCTTGGACACAAAAGCATCTAAAAACGGAAGAGTAGAATTTGTTTCCTTGTCTACCGTAAACTTAAGGGCTGGATGAACGTTATTAAGGGACACAAAAAAAGCATCCGCATTCGTCTCGTTAAATAAGCAGAAAGTGTCTTCAACGTAAGAAAAATAAATGTCTGGTTTGCATAAACCAGACAATAGACCCTCTTCATGAAAACCCACAAAGATATTAGCCAACGCTGGTCCATATGGAGAACTCATGGCCACACCATCCGTCTGTCTGTACATAATATCGTTGAAACTGAATTCTACCGACATGGTGGCGAATTTCATCAATTCTACAAAAATATTTTCTGGTATTGGGGAAGTCGGAAGTTTACTTCGATATAAAACGTCAGCACAAATATTTATAGTCTCTAACAATGGGATGCAAGTAAAAAGACTTGAAATATCGAAGGAACACATAAATTTCTCTGAATGAGTATAATTTTGTATAAAGTTAGCAAAGCTAAAAGAATCTTTAATACAATATGAACTATAAAGTTCCAAAACAGGTTCTAAAATAATTGTCAGCCATTTTGCTAGCTTATGTTGACAAGACCCTATCATAGATAATATGGGTCTCAACGGTACCCCCTTATTTATGGGTCTTAGGCAAACCATACAAACGAGGGCGAATAGAACCAGTAGGATGAATTAAATCAGAAATGAAAGTGGGAAGAACACCACTTTTGACCCATTTGGCAAGTTGTTTTTGGAACTTGGTCTCGATAGAAACAGTAGAATCATGAGTATCTACCGGACCCAATTTAACAAATTTAGAGGTGCTCCCCCGCCCCAAAATAGTCAACATTTTATTGCCATAATCCTGGTGATCCATAATGACAACGCCAGAACCTTTATCGGGTTTTGTGATGGCTAAAGATTTATTATGGCGAAGTGCTTTGATTATACGATAATGTTCACCTCGCCATTTTGCTTCACAAAACGAAATGGGTGTGCCTGCATGAGAATGTGAGACGACATTAAGTTTCGCCTTAATATCGCTGACCATAAAGTCTTTTTAATTGAGCAAAAAAAAACAAAAAAACTTCAAATTCAGCATATATCTTCTTTTTTTTTTTTTACACAGTGATCACCACTTATCAAAGCCCGGAAGCCACTCAGGGATAAGGGTTATTGCAAGTACATTACGTTAGTGTGGAGATTTGATGAAGTGTTTACTTAAGGGGGCGGTTCATTAGGAATTTGTTAACGTTGGACTTGAAGACATCCAAGTTGTAGTCAGGTGGGAAGCAGGCAGACGGAAGAGAGTTCCACAGGAGTGGAGTTCTAAGAAAGAAGCTTTGTTCATGGAATCCACGTTTTGATTTAGGCACAGATAAAGAGTGGGGAAATTTTTCACAGTGGATTTAGTTAGACGGGTGTTTTTCGTGAAAGATTGGCGAAGGGGGACCAGAGATTGGAGTTCAGACGAGCACCTGCCATGGAAATAACAATAAAACAAGGACAGGCTCGCAACGTCTCTTCTGTGGGAGAGAGGTTGCAGGGTAGAGAAAAAGGCATCCCCCACTAAGCCACGAAGTCTATTTTGTACTCTATCAAGGCAGGATAGGCTGTTTTTAGCAGCTCCTGTCAAGATATGGCAACAGTATTCCATCTCTTCACGGTTTGGGGGGTATGGGAGGAAAAAGGCTACGTTCGTGAATTATTGCAACATTTCTAGAAAATCTAATTTTGTCAAAAAACGACAAACTGCCAACCGAATCTTTCCAAATTTTATGATATTTCTTGTTTAAACGTGCCAGATTACAAGAAAGCTTAGACAAAAAATTAGAGATAAAATCAATTTCAATTTTTTGTCCAGGATGTAACTTAGCTCGATGTATCGAGACACAGGAATGGGTATGTTTGATCTGGCATAATGATGATTCGTTAAAAATGTGGGGTCTGCGTACGCGCCTAGTCCACAAAGTATGGAAATAAAAGATTTAAAAACTAAAAAAAAAAACGTTTACAAGTGGTTTTGATATAGATGTACATAAGAATACTTTGATAAGTATGTTTTAACTTAAATAGGGATGGTATAATAAAATTGTGGGGTCTGCGTTTGCGCCTGGCCTCCATGGAATGGAAATAGGCACAAACTTTAATAAAAACTTTTCATATCTATCTGCGTAAGTATATTTTGATAATTATGTTTCAGTTTGAAGAAATATGGTATAATAAAATTATGGGGTGTTCGTTCGCGCCTGATCTCCATAGAATGGAAATATGTCACAAAGTTTAACAAGGTTTTTTTTAATATAGATCCACAGAATATTGTGATAAGTGTTTCAGTGTGAACACGTATGGTATAATAGATTATGGTGTCTATGTATTTTATTTTTACTTTCATCATATCTTGCTTTGGTTTTGATACCTCCAAATTCGAAGCTATCTCTTTACAACCCTTTCTTTTCATAACCTATCATACTTTCATAAATCAGAGTCCATTTTCTGTAGGCAAACAAATTTTCGACCAAAGACCGATTAAAAAGCCTGCCCTATGTCTGAATACACTTTATGTAAAATTTCAAATGTTTAGACCAAGAAATTGGCTGAGTAATTTGGTAGAGATCGCAGAAGTTAATTTTTTAAAACTTTGACCCCAATTTTGACCCATTAAGATGTATTGTTTCGGGCTCAAATAAAATTTAAAAGTTTGATCCGTGTCTAAGTAACCTATATCTAAAATTTCAGGCGTTTAGACCCAAAATTGGCGGAGGATTTTGGTAGTTTTCAAAGATCAAATCGTTGAACTTTGACTCCTTGACAGTACAAATTTCTGGTCGTAAACAGATTAAAAAGATTTTCCTAAATCTTAATACCCCTTATGTCAAGTCTTAAGTTTGTAAACTGAAAATTGACAGAGTAGTTTGGTAGGGAAATGTACACACACAGATTACACAGACAATTTTACTTTTATAGATAGATTTCTGAATAAATTCATTGATATATATATATATATATATATATATATATATATATATATATATATATATACTTCATTTATTTACATAAAATTAATATACGAAAGTATAAATTCATGCGTAAACTTTAAGTATTTACTTCAAAAGTGCTCAATACATAGGTAGAGCTGGTTAGTAAGTTATAAAATATATATGGCGATTAAGCTACACTGAATATTCCGCGTTTCATTCACTCTAGGACTCATCAGGCTTATGCGCGAATTTTGTGGTTGTCTGTCGTTTTTATATACGCATATATATATATATATATATATATATATATATATATATATATATATATATATATATATATATATACAGTCATTTTATATATCATTTTGAAGCACGTTTTACACTCTATCGAATCGTGTTATTCGTTACTGTTTGTAGGCTTTTCGACAGCATGGACAAAATTCAAATCTGCATAATTTTCTTGTTTCAGTTCAAACTAGGCCGAAAAGCTGCCGAGACAGCTCGTGATATCAATTATGCGTTTGGCCGAGGAACAACTGACGAACGTGTGGCACAACGGTGGCTCAATAAATTTCGAAGATGCCTCAAAGATGAATACGGTCGCTCAAGCCAGGATCGAAACCCGACCGCCCATACGACAGTCAACGCTTTGAACCATTACGCCATTCAGCAGCTGCTGTGCGGACAGTGAATTAACGATGCTTTGACATTATCCACTTTGTTTACAAAAAGAGCATCGCTTTTATATATATCAGTAACAATATGATCTCCTAATTCTGTTTAGAGGGAGGAAGGAGAAAGATGAGACCGCTTGAATTATAAGAACAGATATTACACTTTGATCTTAGTCAAAAGACCAAGTAACCGTATTATATAGTGTAATTTCCTACCGAACCGAACATTATCTTTCTATTTAAAAAAGATGTATATTATATATTTATCGTGTACTAAATTTTGACAAGATGTCATACTCTAAAAATCACATCGCTAAACTGCTGATTCCAAATTCTGAAATAAAAACATTATTATTTAGAAAGCCATTCTTAGTATGAGGGGATTTTTTTTTTCATATCTTCTCCATTTACAACTAACAATTTATTATTGAGAATGATTTTCTTTAGCCTTAATTGCACTACGAAGTCTTATGGGGAAATCATCTACAGCAGCACGCAAAGCATTTAAAGGCATTTTCATCCAGCATTTGTTCAATTTTGTTTTAAAGGTTCAATATTTTGATGCAGAGTAGAGCAGCCTTCAATTTCAGGATTGCTCACAAGAATAATCAAGAGCGTTTATATCAGCTGATGAGGATGATCATTCTCCTTTGCTGATCTAGGACTAACACTTGTCTCTACACCACTGCTGTGTTACATGAGCAGTGTGGCTTGTCGCGCCATTTTGTTGGAGAGTCCAAACTTCATCATCATACACAGAATTACACTATGGAGTCAGTGCACCTTCAACAATGTCCTCTATGTAACTTTTTTTGTTAATCTGGACCGCTTGAGGGGGGAAAAGAAGTGGAGATTTCCCATGACCGCCCAGACCATCACTGATGCTGATTTGTGCATTCTGAAAACCTTTCCTGTATTACCAGGTATTGTCTCATGATTTCTCGCAAGGACTCTATCATTTTGATGATTGTGAATCTGTTTAAGTGAGAATAACTTTACATCCATGGGAAGGATCTTATTGAGCGTGCCTTCCCTGATACGGTTTAACAAGATTCGACATTGATGAGTCTCTTTGCAATTATGGGTGAAGAGAGAAGCTATCGCTTTTTGGGGCTTATAGTGTGACATCTGTAGGTCACTTCGACATATCCTTCACGTCGTGCTTGGCGATGTTTGTGCTTCCTTCGCCATTTGTCTCGTGGATTTTCTTGGATTTCGCCGGATCTTTCCCTAATATTTTTGAATAGTTTAGGTGTTCTGGAAGTGCGGAAACGGCCGAATCGTTGTTTTTCTTTGATCGACTAAGTTGCCAGGTAAAGATCAATCGTCCTTTTTCTGAGCATTCTTTATATTTTAAGGTTTTTTAATAACTTGAATGTTTCTCGTGG